>NC_041391.1:19261915-19280037 GCF_002162155.2 Triticum dicoccoides
GGGGGGTAGAGTTTGAAAATTGGCCCCTTTAGTACCGGTTCGTGGCACGAACCGGTACTAAAGGCTTGTCCCCTTTAGTACCGGTTCGTGGCACGAACCGGTACTATAGGTTAGACCTTTAGTACCGGTTGGTAACACAAACCGGTACTAAAGGGGCTCGTGGGGACCCGGCCTGACGCCAGCCTGCCACTACCCCTTTAGTACCGGTTCGTGGCACGAACCGGTACTAAAGGCTCAACACGAACCGGTACTATTGATCGCAGCCACGAACCGGCACTATTGATCACATTAGTGCCGGTTTTTTTACAAACCGGCACTAATGTGCTTCACATTTGACCCTTTTTCTACTAGTGATACAACCCCAGTCCGAAATAAAAGGGTGCGTCATACTCAAGCACCTGGGTTAAAAACCAAAAAGCAAAAAACCCCTAAAGGGCACGAAACCGTACTAGAGGGATGGCTCAACGGACCCTGTAAAATCCACAGTACGGAGGGCGCCACTCCAACACATAGCCTTCGAGCATGTTGGATACTACGGCAGGTGGCCAAAAGTGGCGAAGGCTCTCTAGCCTCGGGCAACCAGCCCAGCAGTACCAGTACGGTATTAACAGTCTTCGAGACTTTCGCATCAAATAACATGCGGAAGCGAACAATCCGCTGCCTCGCCGAAGTCTACCAAGTAGCAACAACAAATCCATGGAGCGACACGGCTATCACCTTCAATGCCAGCGATGAACCTAAATTCCGAGTAGCTCGAGCACCAGCCGCATTAGTCCTCAGTCCGATAGTGGACGACTTTCGTCTTACCAAGGTACTCATGGATGGCGGCAGCGGATTAAACGTCATCTACGAGGAAACCCTTCAAAAAATGGAAATTGACTAGAACCGCATTGAGCGAAGCAGCACAACCTTCAGGGGAATAATCCCTAGTCGAGAAGTACGCTGCACAGGAAAAATCACACTAGACGTAGTGTTCGGCTCGCCGAACAACTACAGGTCCGAAGAGGTCACGTTGCAAGTGGCCCCATTCGGCAGCGGATACCACGCCTTGTTAGGGCGAGAGGCATTGACAATCTTCCAAGCTATACCTCATTACGGGTACATGAAGCTCAAAATGCCCGGGCCCAATGGAATAATCACTTTTGTCAGTGATCCAGATATAGCACTCCGCGCTGAAAATAAGACAGCCGCACTGGCCCTAGAGGCATTATCCGAAGCCCTAGCGGCAGAGGAACTCACTGCGCTGCGCTCCATGGTGGATAGGGACGATGTGATACTCGATAAGAGGTCTAAGTCCACCTCTTTTAAACCAGCAGACGAAATAGTCAAATTCCAGGTCCACCCAACGGACCCCACAAAGACGGCCTCCATTGGGGCACAATTAAATCCTGATGTAGAAGCCGCACTACGAGAATTCCTTCGGGAAAATTGGGACATTTTTGCCTGGCACCCTTCAGACATGCCAGGAATCCCACGCAGGCTGGCAGAGCACAGCCTAAATATCCTAAAAGGATTCAAGCCAGTCAAACAGACTCTTCGGCGATTTTCCGAACCCAAAAGACAGGCAATGGGAGAGGAGCTAGCCAAACTCTTAGAAGCTGGATTCATCAGAGATATAAAACATCCGGACTGGCTAGCCAACCTGGTAATGGTACCACAAAAGGACAAATCCTGGCGCCTTTGTGTCGATTTCAAAGACCTTAACAAGGCCTGTCCAAAGGACCCTTTCCCTCTCCCTCGCATCGACCAAATCATCGATGCTACTGCAGGGCACGATTCATTGTGGTTCCTCGACGCATACTCCGGATACCATCAAATCAAGATGGCGGAAAAAGACCAGGCTGCAACAGCATTCATTACTCCATACGGACCATTCTGCTTCAACACAATGCCCTTCGGACTCAAAAACGCCGGCGCAACATATCATCGCATGATTCAGACTTGTCTGGCTACCCAGATAGGCAAAACAGTAGAGGCATACGTAGACGATGTGGTCGTCAAGACCAAACACGTCGAAACTCTAGTAGACGACTTGAGGGTGACATTCGACAACCTCCGAGCATATGACATTAAGCTCAACCCAGAAAAATGTGTTTTCGGCGTACCAGCCGGAAAGCTCTTGGGCTTCATTGTATCCGGTAGAGGAATTGAAGCAAACCCAGCCAAGATCCGAGCTCTGTCACAATTGGATATCCCAAAAGACCTCAAGCAAATACAAAAACTAACTGGATGCGTGGCGGCTCTAAGCCGCTTCATCTCCCGTTTGGGAGAAAAGGCACTGCCCCTCTATCGCCTCCTCCGGCGCACCGAACATTTCGAATGGACGGATGCTGCCATGGCCGGACTCGAAGAAATTAAGGCCGTATTGGCAACAAATCCGGTCCTGGCCGCGCCCAACCTGGGCAAACCAATGTTATTGTATATCGCAGCAACACATCAAGTTGTCAGCGCGGTACTCGTCGTCGAACGAGAAACAGAAGGGCACATCCCTCTTCAAAAACCAGTGTACTACGTATCCACTGTCTTAACTCCATGCAAGTCCCTGTACCCACACTATCAAAAGATAGCATATGCGGTGTTCATGGCATCCCGGAAGCTGCAACACTACTTTCAAGAGTGTTCCATAACGGTGGCCTCCGAAGTGCCTCTCAACGATATTATAAGTAATCGCGACGCGACGGGTAGGATTGCAAAATGGGCCATTGAGCTCTTACCATTTAACATAACCTACAAACCACGACGAGCTATAAAGTCGCAAGTTTTGGCTGACTTCATCGCCGAATGGACCGAAGCCGAACTCCCTAAAGAGTACGACGCATACTCCAATTGGATCATGCACTTTGACCGCTCCAAAATGTTGGCTGGCTTGGGGGCTGGCGTCGTCTTGACGTCCCCAACCGGAGACACAGTCCAATACGTGCTTCAAATAATGTACACGGACTCCAACAATGCAGCCGAATACGAGGCCCTTCTACATGGCCTCTGGATGGCAATCTCCATGGGTATTCAACGCCTAGAGGTGCGCGGGGATTCAACCTCGCAATATCCCAAGTAAATGGAGACTTTGACGCCAAGGATCCGAAAATAGAAGCCTACCGTAACGCCGTCCGAAAAATGTCAGCCCGGTTCGAAGGACTCGAATTCCACCATGTAGCCCGGGATAATAACCAGGCAGCAGACGTGTTGGCACACATCGGCGCAAACCGCGACGCCGTCCCTCCAAACATCTTCCTGGAGCGGCTCTTTAAGCCATCCGTATTATGGGAAGAGGAGTCCGGCAATAACAATCCGGAACCAACTGCATCACCTAACACAGAACATTCTGACACAATCGGTGGCTCAGCCAATGAAATAACAGATTCAGCCCACGAAATACTGGCAGTAATTGCCCCGTGGACAGAACCATTCCTAGCCTACTTAATTAGGCAGGAACTTCCCGAAGACCAAAATGAGGCCCGCTGCATAGTTCGGCGATCTAAAGCCTACAAGGTCCATGAGAGAGAACTTTATAAGAAAAGCACAACCGGAGTCCTTCAAAGGTGTATCTCCGAAGAGGAAGGGAGAAATCTCCTGGCTGAAATTCACGCCGGACTCGGCGGGCACCACGCCGCCGCCCGGGCCCTTGTAGGCAAGGCCTTCCGTACAGGATTTTATTGGCCGACCGCCCGGGCAGATGCTCAGGACTTAGTCCAATGATGCGTCGGTTGCCAGCTCTTTGCTAATCAGAGCCACATGCCACCCACCGCGCTCATAACTATACCCATCACTTGGCCATTCGCGGTCTGGGGGCTTGACATGGTTGGACCCCTTAAAGGGGGAACCCACAAGCACAAATACTTATTGGTCATGCTGGATAAATTCACCAAATGGATAGAGGCCAAGCCGGTTAAAACGGCAGAATCCGGACCTGTGATAGACTTCATATCCGGGGTAGTACACCGTTTTGGCGTCCCCCACAACATCATCACTGATAACGGCACGAATTTCATGGCCGAATAGGTGAAACTCTGGTGCAAAAACATGGGCATCAAGCTCGACTACGCTTCAGTCTACCACCCTCAAACTAATGGTCAAGTGGAACGAACAAATGGTCTAATCATGAGCGGCATCATACCCAGATTAGTGCGGTCCCTCACGGAATCTAACACGCACTGGGTAGAGGAGCTCGACTCCGTACTCTGGGGGCTGTGGTCCACGCCAAACCGCACAACCGGATTCACACCATTTTTATGGTATATGGCGCTGAGGCAGTTTTGCCCTGCGATATAATTCATGACTCACCTTGCGTGCGCATGTACGAGGAAAGAGAAGCCGAGTTGGATCGGCAGGATAGTTTGGACGCTTTAGAGGAGGAGCGCGACATGGCAAAATCCCGTTCCGCATTCTATCAGCAGCAGGCTCGAAGATATCAAAGCAGAGAAGTACGGGCCAAAACTTACAATGTTGGCGAGCTAGTTCTACGCTTGCCGGATAAGAAAAAGGACAAACTTAAGCCCAAATGGGAAGGTCCCTTCATCATCGACCAAGTCCTTATCGGCGGTGCATACCGTCTACGCAACGCATCTGACAACAGACTCGAGCCAAACCCATGGAATGCAGCCCGTCTCCAAAGATTTTACGCCTAGCGCCGGACTCAGGGTTCGTCTCCTTCCTCCGTCAACCTTTAATATTTTTTCGCTGTCTTTGTTTTCCCTCCTTTTTCCTCCCTCTTTTAGTACAAGCCCCTTGAGGGCTGATCTGTGTTTTGTTCGCACTCACTCGATGTGCTACTCGCACTCGGTATACCTGGGGGCTTCTTTAATAGAAGCTTATTTCTATGGGCTTCATGCCCAACACATGTGTCATACTTCTGCATGTACCTTTTGATCACCGTTATATGCATCGATATGACTTAAGTTTTGGCCAAGCCGGCTTGCCTGGCTCCTGTGCTTACCCCTACGTTCCCGATTGTTCGGCTAGGAGGTAAAGGGAGCACCTCTGCGATTGTTACTGCCGGGTCAGCCGGATGTGTACCTCAGACTGGGTGAAGCCGAAGGCTAGCGTTCTTAAGGGAATATTCGGTCGGTGACCTGAAAGATGATTTATTACTTACTTATTTATCTGCCCCCAGATGCTTTTTCTGCTATTTTTGCAGTCCGGACATGCACTTTAGGGCATGCCTCCGAGGGAAAGGAACCCTTAACGGAACTATTCTCCCTAGAAGATGTTTCTTACTAACCATGTAATATAACATAGCTAGTTGGGCACTTGTCTGATAAAGCAATTATGACCCCTACGCCTTGTCTCCATGCATGGCCCGGTTCTTTTATAACCGTAAGGGTATTCGGACACACTCCAGACTGTTGGGTCCCGAGGTTGAAGCGAAAAGGTCCGCAAAGACAAACGATCTACAATCCGGCTAGAAGGCATTTTACATGTCATTTTAAAATTACATCGTCAAACTGACTGATTGTACTCCTCTTCAATCCCATCTAACAGGCTGTCTAATTTACAGTCCTGTTGGGAATATTTCGCAGCCAATTCTACTTGGCCGTACATCAGGCTCACAGGGATCTCCTTCCCGTCGGGCCCCACAGGTCCGACCTCGGCCATGTGGTTTGGGTTAGCCTTCGGGTACCGCGTCTTCACCATGGCCCAGGCCTCCCTGGCGCCCTGACGGCAGGCCGATATCTTCCACAGACGGAGACGCTGCCATACTCCCTAAAGCTTCTCAGCAAGCCCTCCAAGGCCCTCGGGTAGGGAGACGGAAGGCCATAGGGCCTGAACTACGCCGCTCATCGCCTGTCGAACACGTTCGTGCAGTTGCAGCAGCTCGGGAAGAGGGTCTCCCGTGGAACCAGGCATCTCCTCCGCCAAACGACCCGTGAGCACACCTACAGACACATTTCTGTCAATCGACTTCCTCGCCAAACTCTTCTTTTCAAAAGAGTTTGCTCAAGCACTTACTATAAATGCCGCGACGAAGCCGCCGATTCTCCTTTACGGAGTTAGACAGCTGGACCCGAACATCTTTTAGTTCTTCGCCCAGCTGGGTGTTGGCATCCTGGAGTTTGTTCCTCTCCTGCCGCACCCTCATAAGCACCCTCTCGCTGGCCTTCAACTGGCGCAGCAGATGTTGCTTGTCCGGATCTAGTCCGGCACCCTCTACAATATTATTGTCAGACTATACACACACGCCGCACTTCATAAACTACTTCTTTTCAAAATATGAATTACCAGAGGGGGTCTCCGTGGCTCCCCCGACAGCGGCTAGTGTGGCCTCAAGTTCGGCCTTGCATTCTTGAAGCTCCTGGGACAGGTGGGTATTCTTCTCGGTAAGATCCTGCATAACAAATGATCCTTAAATCAGTTAGTTTAACTATTTTAAGTCTCAGGGGCTACTGGCATATATAACTATTAAAATTCCTCACCCGTATGTCTTTTACATACTGCTCCGTGGCTCTGGTTAAACCATCTTGAGCAGCACGGAGGTGCGCGTCTCCCGCATTAAAGGCATTCAACGCCTCTAGGGAGAAACACGCGTCACGAAGAACTGTCCGACGGCGCCTGTGGTTCATGGCGCTCTCCAACTCAGACCTGGTGGCGGACAACCTATCGGCATCCTCTGTTGGAGGAGCATCTGGCTCGCGCCTTGTGCTCGCCTCCCCCTCCGGACCAGGCGTTGGAGCCTGGCTGGCGGAGGCTTGGTTGGCACCCTCTCCGGACTTAGTCCGGCAAGCGCTCTTTCTCCTGGAAGAATCATGAACATTAATATACCTCCCAGGAGTCTTTCCCTTAAAAAACAATGGTGCACCATACCTTTGCGGCGACGTTTTGATTCGCGCCGCACTCCTCTTCCGCCTGCTAGGCCGCACTGACCTCGTTTGGTTAGTCGCCGCGGGCTCGGCTTCCCGCCGTAAAGGCACCTCCTGCGAAGCACCATTGGTACACAGTGGTCAGAAATAAGCATTAAAAAAGTAACAGTGTCAGGACTTCGGTCGTACTCACCTGGGAAGACGGACATAAACCGGGGTAGTCAACCGTAATGGCGACTAAAGCATTGTCTATGCTAAGCTGGTGGAACACCCCGTCAATCAAATCCACCTTTATGTCCGGATCCTCTTCGGAGGCCGGATCAAGGGATCTTCCCGAATCCTCGGGTTGTGGAGTTGGGCTTTCTATGCCCTCCACATCCCGGCGTAGTTCCTGCGTCGAAATCATTAAGTAAGACACTTATCTTTGAAAGCACGGATCAGATATATAAGCGTCCGCTTACCCAGCTCCGAGGGTTATTCATGGAGAATCCATTCAATGGATTCGTGCGGAGGAAGTCCTCCTTCTCCCCCTTGTACAAGTCGGACAGGATCTTCACCAGATCGGCGGCCGATCCCGGCCCCGTGCGGCCATGACGGGTGGCGTCATTATCCCCGTTGAAATCCCACATGGGGTGGCCCCTATATTGGACCGGCTGCACCCCTCGCATAATGCATGTGGCCATGACTCCAATCATGGTTAATCCGGAATGGTCTAGTAACCGTATCCGGCCCATCAGATAGTGGACGCTCCTATCATCTTCCCGTTGAGGGCTTCGTGGGCGCCAACTCAGGCGTTTCTTCAGAGGAGCGTTGCTAAACTCCGGGAGGCCGATCCGGACTGGATCCGGTAGCGGGGCGTCTTCCATATAGAACCACTCTGAAGGCCAATCTTCGGACGCCTTCGTCAGGGTTCCGGATAGGTATCCGGTCCCGGCGATGCGCCATATTTCGGCTCCGCCCACTTGATATATCGACCCCTCGTGAGAACGGGGTACAAGGCAAAACAGCCTCTTCCACAGTGCAAAATGGGGTTCGATGCCCAAGAACAGCTCGCAAAGAGCTACAAAGCCCGCGATGTGCAAAATGGAGGCAGGCGTGAGGTGGTGAAGTTGGAGTCCATAGAACTCCAGGAGCCCCCGGAGAAACGGATGTATGGGAAATCTGAGTCCCCTTATTAAGTAGGGGACGAAGCATACCCGCTCTCCTTTGGAGGGATTGGGGACGCTCTCCGCCTGCTTCCCACCCTTGTAGGTGGCCAGTCCGGCTCGAACCGAAACCGTAAAGGCTGGGGGAAGGTATCCCTCTGCTTGAAGCGTCACTAACTCGCTATGCGGGACTGAACATCTCCTCCAATCTCCTGGCTGAGGACTGGGAGCGCGAGAAGAGGAGCCGCGTCGACTATACATGATGGAATGGATTTCTTGTCAGATGCGCCTCGATGAGTACTTGCGGAAGGAGGATGGTGTGATTTGGATCTGGATCGTCGCCTCTCTTATAGGCAGCTTATTCGCGCAGCTAGGGGGTAAACGTAAGAATACCCTGGCTTTTCGCATTCGTACAACACGTGGAAGAAGGCCATTATTGGACGTGGAAGCCAAGGAGCGCAACATTTATGAAGCAACCGGACACTATCCGGCAAACACATGGAGCGTGAAGGAGAACCCGCCTTGCAAACGCCGAAGACAACATACGCGCCGGACTCGTCGTCATTGAAGCCTAGTTCGGGGGCTACTGAGGGAGTCCTGGACTAGGGGGTGTCCGGATAGCCGAACTATCATCATCGGCCAGACTCCAAGACTATGAAGATACAAGATTGAAGACTTCGTCCCGTGTCCGGATGGGACTTTCCTTGGTGTGGAGGGCAAGCTTGGCGATACGGATATGTAGATCTCCTACCATTGTAACCGACTCTGTGTAACCCTAGCCCTCTCCGGTGTCTATATAAACCGGATGGCTTTAGTCCGTAGGACGAACAACAATCATACCATAGGCTAGCTTCTAGGGTTTAGCCTCCTTGATCTCGTGGTAGATCTACTCTTGTAACACACATCATCAATATTAATCAAGCAGGACGTAGGGTTTTACCTCCATCAAGAGGGCCCGAACCTGGGTAAAACATCGTGTCCCTTGTCTCCTGTTACCATCCGCCTAGACGCACAGTTTGGGACCCCCTACCCGAGATCCACCGGTTTTGACACCGGCAATGCGGGTCGGGAATGGTTCCAAGGTCGATGTGATCGCTGTCGGCACGCTACCTCTACATTTACCCACGGGATTAGTTTTAAACCTCAATAATTGTTATTTAGTGCCAAGTTTGAGCATGAACATTGTATCTGGATCTCGTTTAATGCGAGATGGCTACTCATTTAAATCCGAGAATAATGGTTGTTCTATTTATATGAGAGATATGTTTTATGGTCATGCCCCGATGGTCAATGGTTTATTCTTAATGAATCTCGAACATAATATTACACATATTCATAGTGTGAATACCAAAAGATGTAAAGTTGATGACGATAGTCCCACATACTTGTGGCACTGCCGCCTTGGTCACATTGGTGTCAAGCACATGAAGAAGCTCCATGCTGATGGACTTTTAGAGTCTCTCGATTATGAATCATTTGACACATGCGAACCATGCCTCATGGGCAAAATGACCAAGACTCCGTTCTCCGGAACAATGGAGCGAGCAACCAACTTATTGGAAATGATACATACTGATGTGTGTGGTCCAATGAGCATTGAGGCTCGTGGAGGATATCGTTATGTTCTCACTCTCACTCTACTTGATGAAACACAAGTCTGAGACCTTTGAAAAGTTCAAGGAATTTCAGAATGAAGTAGAGAATCAACGTGACCGAAAGATAAAATTCTTACGATCAGATCGTGGAGGAGAATATTTAAGTCACAAATTTGGTACACACCTAAGGAAATGTGGAATCGTTTCACAACTCACGCCGCCTGGAACACCTCAGCGTAACAGTGTGTCCGAACGTCGTAATCGCACTCTACTGGATACGGTGTGATCTATGATGTCTCTTACCGATTTACCGCTATCATTTTGGGGATACGCTCTAGATACAGCTACATTCACTTTAAATAGGGCACTGTCTAAATCAGTTAAGATGACAACGTATGAATTATGGTTTGGGAAGAAACCTAAGCTGTCATTTCTAAAAGTTTGGGGATGCGATGCTTATGTCAAGAAACTTCAACCTGAAAAGCTCGAACCCAAGTCGAAAAAATGCGTCTTCATAGGATACCCCAAGGAAACCATTGGGTATACCTTCTACCTTAGATCCGAAGGCAAGATCTTTGTTGCCAAGAACGGATCCTTTCTGGAAAAAGAGTTTCTCTCGAAAGGAGTAAGTGGGAGGAAAGTAGAACTCGATGAAGTACTGCCTCTTGAACCGGAAAGTAGTGCAGCTCAGGAAAATGTTCCTGTGGTTCCTACACCAACTGTAGAGGAAATTAGTGATGATGATCAAGGTACTTCGGATCAAGTTGCTACTGAACTTCGTAGGTCCACAGGGACACGTTCCACACTAGAATGTTATGGCAACCCTGTCCTGGAAATCATGTTGTTAGACAAAGGTGAACCTTCGAACTATGAAGAAGCGATGGCGGGCCCAGATTCCAACAAATGGCTTGAAGCCATGCAATCCGAGATAGAATCCATGTATGAAAACAAAGTATGGACTTTGACAGACTTGCCCGATGATCGGCGAGCAATAGAAAACAAATGGATCTTTAAGAAGAAGACGGACGCGGATGGTAATGTCACCATCTATAAAGCTCGACTTTTCGCTAAGGGTTATCGGCAAGTTCAAGGGGTTGACTATGATGAGACTTTCTCTCCCGTAGCGAAGCTGAAGTCCGTCCGAATCATGTTAGCAATTGCCACATACTATGATTATGAGATATGGCAGATGGACGTCAAACCGGCATTCCTTAACGGCTATCTTAAGGAAGAACTGTATATGATGCAGCCGGAGGGTTTTTTCGATCCTAAGAATGCGAACAAGGTATGCAAGCTCCAGCGATCCATTTATGGGCTGGTGCAAGCATCTCGGAGTTGGAACACTTGCTTTGATGAGATGATCAAAGCGTTTGGGTTTATGCAGACTTGTGGAGAAGCCTGCGTTTACAAGAAAGTGAGTGGGAGCTCTGTAGCATTTCTCATATTATATGTAGATGACATACTTTTGATGGGAAATGATATAGAACTTTTGGATAGCATTAAGGCCTACTTGAATAAGTGTTTTTCAATGAAGGACCTTGGAGAAGCTGCTTACATATTAGGCATCAAGATCTACAGGGATAGATCGAGACGCCTCATAGGTCTTTCACAAAGCACATACCTTGATAAGATATTGAAGAAGTTCAAAATGGATCAGTCCAGGAAAGGGTTCTTGCCTGTATTGCAAGGTGTGAGATTGAGCTCGGCTCAATGCCCGACCACGGTAAAAGATAAAGAAGAGATGAGTGTCATCCCCTATGCCTCAGCCATGGGATCTATTATGTATGCCATGCTATGTACCAGACCTGATGTAAACCTTGCCGTAAGTTTGGTAGGAAGGTACCAAAGTAATCCCGGCAAGGAACACTGGACAGCGGTCAAGAATAACCTAAAGTACCTGAAAAGGACAAAGGACATGTTTCTCGTTTATGGAGGTGACGAAGAGCTCGTCGTAAAGGGTTACATCAACGCTAGCTTCAACACAGATCTGGATGACTCTAAGTCACAAACTGGATACGTGTATATGTTGAATAGTGGAGCAATAAGCTGGTGCAGTAGCAAGCAGAGTGTCGTGGCGGGATCTACATGTGAAGCGGAGTACGTGGCAGCCTCGGAGGCAGCACATGAAGCAATATGGATGAAGGAGTTCATCACTGACCTAGGAGTCATAACCAATGCGTTGGGGCCAATCACTCTCTTCTGTGACAACACTAGAGCTATTGCCCTTGCCAAGGAGCCCAGGTTTCACAAGAAGACCAGGCACATCAAGCGCCGTTTCAACTCCATCGGTGAAAATGTTCAAGATGGAGACATAGATATTTGCAAAGTACATACGGATCTGAATGTCGCAGATCCATTGACTAAACCTCTTCCGCGAGCAAAACATGATCAACACTAGAACTCTATGGGTGTTCGATTCATCACAATGTAACTAGATTATTGACTCTAGTGCAAGTGGGAGACTGTTGGAAATATGCCCTAGAGGCAATAATAAAAAGATTATTATTATATTTCCTTGTTCATGATAATTGTCTTTTATTCATGCTATAATTGTATTGTCCGGAAATTGTAATACACATGTGAATACATAGACCACAATATGTCCCTAGTGAGCCTCTAGTTGACTAGCTCGTTGATCAACAGATAGTCATGGTTTCCTGACTATGGACATTGGATGTCATTGATAACGGGATCACATCATTAGGAGAATGATGTGATGGACAAGACCCAATCCTAAGCATAGCACAAGATCGTGAAGTTTGTTTTGCTAGAGCTTTTCCAATGTCAAGTATCTTTTCCTTAGACCACGAGATCGTGTAACTCTCGGATACCGTAGGAGTGCTTTGGGTGTACCAAATGTCACAACGCATCCACCACCACGACGCCGTGCTTCTGGATCTTCATCAACCTCTCCTTCCCCCTTGCTGGATCAAGAAGGAGGAGACGTCATCCGCTCCGTACATGTGTTGAACGCGGAGGTGCTGTCCGTTCGGCACTAGGTCATCGGTGATCTAAATCACGGCGAGTACGACTCCATCAACCCCGTTTCATTGAACGCTTCCGCTTAGCGATCTACAAGGGTATGTAGATGTACTCTCCTTCCCCTCGTTGCTGGTTTCTCCATAGATAGATCTTGGTGACACGTAGGAAAATTTTGAATTTCTGCTACGTTCCCCAACATTTCGGCCATCGGGAAAGTTTCGGGGTTCACCGGTATTGTACCGGGACCACCGGAAGGGTCCCGGGGGTCCACCGGGTGGGGCCACCCATCCCGGAGGGCCCCATGGGCTGAAGTGGGAGGGGAACCAGCCCCTGGTGGGCTGGTGCGCCCCTCCTGGGCCCCCCTCTGCGCCTAGGGTTGGGAACCCTAGGGGAGGGGGCGCCTCCACTTGCCTTGGGGGCCAAGTCTCCCCCCTTGGCCGCCGCCCCCCCTAGGAGATCCCATCTCCTAGGGCCGGCGCCCCCCTGGGGTCCCTATATAAAGAGGGGGGAGGGGTGGGAGGGCAGCCGCACCCCTGACACCTGGCGCCTCCCTCCCCCTTGCTACACCTCCTCCTCCCGCAAACGCTTGGTGAAGCCCTGCCGGAACCCTGCTCCATCCACCACCATGCCGTCGTGCTGCTGGATCTTCATCAACCACTCCTTCCCCCTTGCCGGATCAAGAAGGAGGAGACATCACGCTGACCGTACGTGTGTTGAACGCGGAGGTGCCGTCCGTTCGGCGCTAGGATCTCCGGTGATTTGGATCACGACGAGTACGACTCCCTCAACACCGTTCTCTTGAACGCTTCCGCTCGCGATCTACAATGGTATGTAGATGCACTCCTCTCTCACGTTGCTATATGAACTCATAGATTGATCTTGGTGAACGTAGGAAATTTTTATTTTATGCAACGTTCCCCAACAGTGGCATCATGAGCTAGGTCTATGCGTAGTTCTCTATTGCACGAGTAGAACACAAATCTGTTGTGGGCGTAGATGTTGTCAACTTTCTTTCGACTACTAGTCTTATTTTGCTTCAGCGGTATTGTGGGATGAAGCGGCCCGGACCGACCTTACACGTACGCTTACGTGAGATAGGTTCCACCGACTGACATGCACTAGTTGCATAAGGTGGCTAGCGAGTGTCTGTCTCTCCCACTTTAGTTGGAGCGGATTCGATGAAAAGGGTCCTTATGAAGGGTAAATAGAAGTTGACAAATCACGTTGTGGTTATTTGTAGGTAAGAAAACGTTCTTGCTAGAACCCTATTGCAGCCACGTAAAAGATGCAAACAACAATTAGAGGACGTCTAACTTGTTTTTGCAGCAATTGCTTTGTGATGTGATATGGCCAAAAGTTGTGATGAATGATGAATTATATATTGTGATGTATGAGATCATGTTCTTGTAATAGGAATCATGACTTGCATGTCGATGATTATGACAACCGGCAGGAGCCATAGGAGTTGTCTTAATTATTGTATGACCTGCGTGTCAATGATTTAACGCCATGTAATTACTTTACTTTATTGCTAAACCGTTAGCCATAGTAGTAGAAGTAATATTTGGCGAGCAACTTCATGAAGACACGATGATGCAGATCATGGTGTCATGCCGGTGACAAAGATGATCATGGAGCCCCGAAGATGGAGATGAAAGGAGCTATATGATATTGGCCATATCATGTCACTACTATATAATTGCATGTGATGTTTATTATGTTTATGCATCTTGTTTACTTAGAACGACGGTAGTAATAAGATGATCCCTTATAATAATTTCAAGAAAGTGTTCCCCCTAACTGTGCGCCGTTGCTAAAGTTCGTCATTTCAAAGCACCACGTGATGATCGGGTGTGATAGATTCCTACGTTCACATACAACGGGTGTAAGATAGTTTTACACATGCAAAAACACTTAGGTTAACTTGACGAGCCTAGCATGTACAGACATGGCCTCGGAACACAGAGACCGAAAGGTCGAACATGAGTCGTATGGAAGATACGATCAACATGGAGATGTTCACCGATGATGACTAGTCCGTCTCACATGATGATCGGACACGGCCTAGTCGACTCGGATCATGTAACACTTAGATGACTAGAGGGATGTCAAATCTGAGTGGGAGTTCATTAAATAATTTGATTAGATGAACTTAATTATCATGAACTTAGTCTAAAATCTTTGAAAAAATATGTCTTGTAGATCAAATGGCCAACGCTCATGTCAACATGAACTTCAACGCGTTCCTAGAGAAAACCAAGCTGAAAGATGATGGCAGCAACTATACGGTCTGGGTCCGGAACCTGAGGATCATCCTCATAGCTGCCAACAAAGCATATGTCCTAGAAGGACCGCTAGGTGAAGTACCCATCCCAGAGAACCAAGACGTTATGAACGCTTGGCAGTCACGTGCGGATGATTACTCCCTCGTTTAGTGCGGCATGCTTTACAGCTTAGAACCGGTGCTCCGAAAGCGTTTTGAGCAACACAGAGCATTTGAGATGTTCGAGGAGCTGAAAATGGTTTTCCAAGCTCATGCCCGGGTCGAGAGATATGAAGTCTCCAACAAGTTCTATAGTTGTAAGATGGAGGAAAATAGTTTTGTCAGTGAGCACATACTCAAAATGTCTGGGTTGCACAACCGCCTGTCCCAGCTGGACATTAACCTCCCGGACGAGGCGGTCATTGACATAATCCTTTAGTTGCTCCCACCTAGCTACAAGAGCTTTGTGATGAACTACAATATGCAGGGGATGGTGAAAACTATTCCTGAAGTATTTTCAATGCTGAAGTCGGCAGAGGTAGAAATCAAGAAAGAACGTCAAGTGTTGATGGTCAATAAAACCACCAAGTTCAAGAAGGGCAAGGGTAAGAAGAACTTCAAGAAGGACGACAAAGATGTTGCCGCGCTCGGTAAGCCAGTTGCCGGGAAGAAGTGGAGGAATGGACCCAAGCCTAAGACTGAGTGCTTTTATTGCAAAGGGAAGGGTCACTAGAAGCGGAACTGCCCCAAATACTTAGCGGACAAGAAGGCCGACAACACTAAAGGTATATGTGATATACATGTAACTGATGTGTACCTTACCAGTACTCGTAGTAACTCCTGGGTATTTGATACCGGTGCCGTTGCTCATATTTGTAACTCACAGCAGGAGCTGCGGAATAAGCGGAGACTGGCGAAGGACGAGGTGACGATGCGTGAGGGAGTCCTGGACTAGGGGGTGTCCGGATAGCCGAACTATCATCATCGGCTGGACTCCAAGACTATGAAGATACAAGATTGAAGACTTCGTCCCGTGTCCGGATGGGACTTTCCTTGGCGTGGAGGGCAAGCTTGGCGATACGGATATGTAGATCTCCTACCATTGTAACCGACTCTGTGTAACCCTAGCCCTCTCCAGTGTCTATATAAATCGGATGGCTTTAGTCCGTAGGACGAACAACAATCATACCATAGGCTAGCTTCTAGGGTTTAGCCTCCTTGATCTCGTGGTAGATCTACTCTTGTAACACACATCATCAATATTAATCAAGCAGGACGTAGGGTTTTACCTCCATCAAGAGGGCCCGAACCTGGGTAAAATATCGTGTCCCTTGTCTCCTGTTACCATCCGCCTAGACGCACAGTTCGGGACCTCCTACCCGAGATCCGCCGGTTTTGACACCAACATTGGTGCTTTCATTGAGAGTTCCTCTGTGCCGTCGCAATCAGGAAGGATGCCTTTTCCCGTCTTTAAAGGCGGCGCCGTCGTCAAGGGAGCTTTGGCCGCCAGCCAAACTATCCGGCTAGGTGGTTTTCTTATGACCGCCTGTTCGGCCACCGCCCCGACGATGACCTCTCTGGTCATCAAAAGCGATCTTCACGTCAGCTCGGAATTCGCCGAGCAGCTAGATCCGATTGAGCTCTCCTCCGTAAACGAGCTCTTGGATCGCATCGCCGCCCTGAGAGTCACTACAGACTATGATCAGATTGGTCTTAAAACCGATCTGAGAGAAATTAACTCTCCCCAGGCTACCCACCACGTTGTTGTGGTAGAGGAACAATGCGGCGACTCTTCTTCTATGTTAAAAACCAGCTATGTCCGGATTCCCGATCCCTCCATGCCGGATTCCCGCGGAGGGACGGACGTCAATGAAATACTGAACCTAAAGTCAGGCATCGGACCAGATTTGTCGGAAAACATCCAACAAACCAAGCTTCCAAATCCGGAAACTTCTTGGCCTTTGAGCCTCAGATCGGGCGGGGTTACGAACTTAATTCCACCCGCCCACCCAAACATAAGCGATCTATCTCAAATACGGCAAGAGCCCAATGAAACAGTACATCATTACTGGGCCAGATTCCTCCTGGTTATGAACAGGATAAAGGACTGCCGTGAAGAAAGCGCGATTTCAATTTTCTGCAACAATTGCACGGACAAGGGAATCATGAACGCCATAAGTCATTGCGAAGTTACACGCTTCGCCGACCTCGCGACCATTGTACAAAAATACTGTGCGATGGAGAGCGCCTGGAAAACCAAAACCAGGTTTTGGGACAATCCGGCCCTGAATACACTAGTAGAAAACGAAGCTTTAGCGCCGGTTCGTAAGGGCCTTTAGTGCCGGTTCCATAACCGACACTAAAGGGTGGGCACTAAAGGCCCCCCCCTTTAGTATCGGTTCAGCACGAACCGGTGCTAAAGTGTCACCACGTGGCGTGAGCTCGCGCCCTGGTAAAAAGGTTTTTTTTTGAAATTTTTTTATTTGAATTTTATTTGAATTTTTTTTCCGATTTTTTTTCGATTTTTAATTTGTTTGAATTATTTGATGATTTAGTCTCTAATCACCTCTCTTAACTGCTCAAGTGTGGATCACTAATTCCAAATCATCTAACTTCCTGACCGGTCACCCATCCCTGTCACTACTCTAGCCCGAGCACGCTTAACTTTCGGGTTCTATTCTCCTTCGCTTCCGAGTCTGCACTTGTTGTTTTCCTGATAATAGTAAGATGTCAATCCTATTAACCCTCAGGAGTTTAGCTTGAGCATGAAGTCACACATTTCACCGTTTGAGTTTGAAACTATTTTTCTAAAAAAACAGTAATTATTTAGTAACGCTAATATTTCTTGAATAAGTTTGACCATAGTTTGACCACAGTTTGACCATAGTTTGACCAGATTTGACCAAAATTCAAAAAATTGAAATAATTATTTAGTAACACTAATATTCTTGAATAATTATGTAGTAACATTAATACTTCTTGAATAAGTAGTTTGACCAAATTTAACCAAATTTTTTTAAAAAAACTGAAATTTGACCATATCTGTTTTTCCTTTTCGAATTTGAGGATTCTAAAAAATTCCAAACAGGCCATAGGCTGTCTCCATCGGATGCAGATTTTCGTGCTGAATTTTTTGATATATTATACGTTTTTCCGACATCGTATGCAAAAGTTATAGCCGTTTTACATTTTCCCTACACTTTTTGCAAAACATGTCCAAATTTAAGTTTTCAAATTTTCCTAACTAGTAGATATAGTAATATAACTACCTCTCGAAGGATTTTATTTTTTGAAGTTTTTATCATTTTCTTTTGATTTTTTCAAAACTGAAATGGCGATACAC
>NC_041391.1:19280288-19294506 GCF_002162155.2 Triticum dicoccoides
GGGGGGTAGAGTTTGAAAATTGGCCCCTTTAGTACCGGTTCGTGGCACGAACCGGTACTAAAGGCTTGTCCCCTTTAGTACCGGTTCGTGGCACGAACCGGTACTATAGGTTAGACCTTTAGTACCGGTTGGTAACACAAACCGGTACTAAAGGGGCTCGTGGGGACCCGGCCTGACGCCAGCCTGCCACTACCCCTTTAGTACCGGTTCGTGGCACGAACCGGTACTAAAGGCTCAACACGAACCGGTACTATTGATCGCAGCCACGAACCGGCACTATTGATCACATTAGTGCCGGTTTTTTTACAAACCGGCACTAATGTGCTTCACATTTGACCCTTTTTCTACTAGTGATACAACCCCAGTCCGAAATAAAAGGGTGCGTCATACTCAAGCACCTGGGTTAAAAATCAAAAAGCAAAAACCCCCTAAAGGGCACGGAACCGTACTAGAGGGATGGCTCAACGGACCCTGTAAAATCCACAGTACGGAGGGCGCCACTCCAACACATAGCCTTCGAGCATGTTGGATACTACGGCAGGTGGCCAAAAGTGGCGAAGGCTCTCTAGCCTCGGGCAACCAGCCCAGCAGTACCAGTACGGTATTAACAGTCTTCGAGACTTTCGCATCAAATAACATGCGGAAGCGAACAATCCGCTGCCTCGCCGAAGTCTACCAAGTAGCAACAACAAATCCATGGAGCGACACGGCTATCACCTTCAATGCCAGCGATGAACCTAAATTCCGAATAGCTCGAGCACCAGCCGCATTAGTCCTCAGTCCGATAGTGGACGGCTTTCGTCTTACCAAGGTACTCATGGATGGCGGCAGCGGATTAAACGTCATCTACGAGGAAACCCTTCAAAAAATGGAAATTGACTGGAACCGCATTGAGCGAAGCAGCACAACCTTCAGGGGAATAATCCCTAGTCGAGAAGTACGCTGCACAGGAAAAATCACACTAGACGTAGTGTTCGGCTCGCCGGACAACCACAGGTCCGAAGAGGTCACGTTGCAAGTGGCCCCATTCGGCAGCGGATACCACGCCTTGTTAGGGCGAGAGGCATTGACAATCTTCCAAGCTATACCTCATTACCGGTACATGAAGCTCAAAATGCCCGGGCCCAATGGAATAATCACTTTTGTCAGTGATCCAGATATAGCACTCCGCGCTGAAAATAAGACAGCCGCACTGGCCCTAGAGGCATTATCCGAAGCCCTAGCGGCAGAGGAACTCACTGCGCTGCGCTCCATGGTGGATAGGGACGATGTGATACTCGATAAGAGGTCTAAGTCCACCTCTTTGAAACCAGCAGACGAAATAGTCAAATTCTAGGTCCATCCAACGGACCCCACAAAGACGGCCTCCATTGGGGCACAATTAAATCCTGATGTAGAAGCCGCACTACGAGAATTCCTTCGGGAAAATTGGGACATTTTTGCCTGGCACCCTTCAGACATGCCAGGAATCCCACGCAGGCTGGCAGAGCACAGCCTAAATATCCTAAAAGGATTCAAGCCAGTCAAACAGGCTCTTCGGTGATTTTCCGAACCCAAAAGACAGGCAATGGGAGAGGAGCTAGCCAAACTCTTAGAAGTTGGATTCATCAGAGATATAAAACATCCGGACTGGCTAGCCAACCTGGTAATGGTACCAAAAAAGGACAAATCCTGGCGCCTTTGTGTCGATTTCAAAGACCTTAACAAGGCCTGTCCAAAGGACCCTTTCCCTCTCCCTCGCATCGACCAAATCAATGATGCTACTGCAGGGCACGATTCATTGTGCTTCCTCGACGCATACTCCGGATACCATCAAATCAAGATGGCGGTAAAAGACCAGGCCGCAACGGCATTCATTACTCCACACGGACCATTCTGCTTCAACACAATGCCCTTCGGACTCAAAAACGCCGGCGCAACATATCATCGCATGATTCAGACATGTCTGGCTACCCAGATAGGCAAAACAGTAGAGGCATACGTAGACGATGTGGTCGTCAAGACCAAAAACGTCGAAACTCTAGTAGACGACTTGAGGGTGACATTCGACAACCTCCGAGCATATGACATTAAGCTCAACCCAGAAAAATGTGTTTTCGGCGTACCAGCCGGAAAGCTCTTGGGCTTCATTGTATCCGGTAGAGGAATTGAAGCAAACCCAGCCAAGATTCGAGCTCTGTCACAATTGGATATCCCAAAAGACCTCAAGCAAATACAAAAACTAACTGGATGCGTGGCGGCTCTAAGCCGCTTCATCTCCCGTTTGGGAGAAAAGGCACTGCCCCTCTATCGCCTCCTCCGGCGCACCGAACATTTCGAATGGACGGATGCTGCCACGGCCGGACTCGAAGAAATTAAGGCCGTATTGGCAACAAATCCGGTCCTGGCCACGCCCAACCTGGGCAAACCAATGTTATTGTATATCGCAGCAACACATCAAGTTGTCAGCGCGGTACTCGTCGTCGAACGAGAAACAGAAGGGCACAAATTCCCTCTTCAAAAACCAGTGTACTACGTATCCACTGTCTTAACTCCATGCAAGTCCCAGTACCCACACTATCAAAAGATAGCATATGCGGTGTTCATGGCATCCCGGAAGCTGCGACACTACTTTCAAGAGTGTTCCATAACGGTGGCCTCCGAAGTGCCTCTTAACGATATTATAAATAATCGCAACGCGACGGGTAGGATTGCAAAATGGGCCATTGAGCTCTTACCATTTAACATAACCTACAAACCACGACGAGCTATAAAGTCGCAAGTTTTGGCTGACTTCATCGCCGAATGGACCGAAGCCGAACTCCCTAAAGAGTACGACGCATACTCCAATTGGATCATGCACTTTGACCGCTCCAAAATGTTGGCTGGCTTGGGGGCTGGCGTCGTCTTGACGTCCCCAACCGGAGACACAGTCCAATACGTGCTTCAAATAATGTACATGGATTCCAACAATGCAGCCGAATACGAGGCCCTTCTACATGGCCTCCGGATGGCAATCTCCATGGGTATTCAACGCCTAGAGGTGCGCGGGTATTCAACCTTGCAATATCCCAAGTAAATGGAGACTTTGACGCCAAGGATCCGAAAATGGCAGCCTACCGTAACGCTGTCCTAAAAATGTCAGCCCGGTTCGAAGGACTCGAATTCCACCATGTAGCCCGGGATAATAACCAGGCAGCAGACGTGTTGGCACACATCGGCGCAAAACGCGACGCCGTCCCTCCAAACATCTTCCTGGAGTGGCTCTTTAAGCCATCCGTATTATGGGAAGAGGAGTCCGGCAATAACAATCCGGAACCAACTGCATCACCTAACACAGAACATTCTGACACAATCGGTGGCTCAGCCAATGAAATAACAGATTCAGCCCACGAAATACTGGCAGTAATTGCCCCGTGGACAGAACCATTCCTAGCCTACTTAATTAGGCAGGAACTTCCTGAAGACCAAAATGAGGCCCGCTGCATAGTTCGGCGATCTAAAGCCTACAAGGTCCATGAGGGAGAACTTTATAAGAAAAGCACAACCGGAGTCCTTCAAAGGTGTATCTCCGAAGAGGAAGGGCGAAATCTCCTGGCTGAAATTCACGCCGGACTCGGCGGGCACCACGCCGCCGCCCGGGCCCTTGTAGGCAAGGCCTTCCGTACAGGATTTTATTGGCCGACCGCCCAGGCAGATGCTCAGGACTTAGTCCAACGATGCGTCGGTTGACAGCTCTTTGCTAATCAGAGCCACATGCCACCCACCGCGCTCATAACTATACCCATCACTTGGCCGTTCGCGGTCTGGGGGCTTGACATGGTTGGACCCCTTAAAGGGGGAACCCACAAGCACAAATACATATTGGTCATGCTGGATAAATTCACCAAATGGATAGAGGCCAAGCCGGTTAAAATGGCAGAATCCGGACCTGTGATAGACTTCATATCCGGGGTAGTACATCGTTTTGGCGTCCCCCACAGCATCATCACTGATAACGGCACGAATTTCACGGCCGACAAGGTGAAACTCTGGTGCAAAAACATGGGCATCAAGCTCGACTACGCTTCAGTCTACCACCCTCAAACTAATGGTCAAGTGGAACGAGCAAATGGTCTAATCATGAGCGGCATCATACCCAGATTAGTGCGGTCCCTCACGGAATCTAACACGCACTGGGTAGAGGAGCTCGACTCCGTACTCTGGGGGCTGTGGTCCACGCCAAACCGCACAACCGGATTCACACCATTTTTATGGTATATGGCGCTGAGGCAGTTTTGCCCTGTGATATAATTCATGACTCACCTTGCGTGCGCATGTACGAGGAAAGAGAAGCCGAGTTGGATCGGCAGGACAGTTTGGACGCTTTAGAGGAGGAGCGCGACATGGCAAAATCCCGTTCCGCATTCTATCAGCAGCAGGCTGGAAGATATCAAAGCAGAGAAGTACGGGCCAAAACTTACAATGTTGGCGAGCTAGTTCTACGCTTGCCGTATAAGAAAAAGGACAAACTTAAGCCCAAATGGGAAGGTCCCTTCATCATCGACTAAGTCCTTACCGGCGGTGCATACCGTCTACGCAACGCATCTGACAACAGACTCGAGCCAAACCCATGGAATGCAGCCCGTCTCCGAAGATTTTACGCCTAGCGCTGGACTCAGGGTTCGTCTCCTTCCTCCGTCAACCTTTAATATTTTTTCGCTGTCTTTGTTTTCCCTCCTTTTTCCTCCCTCTTTTGGTACAAGCCCCTTGAGGGCTGATCTATGTTTTGTTCGCACTCACTCGATGTGCTACTCGCACTCGGTATACCTGGGGGCTTCTTTAACAGAAGCTTATTTCTATGGGCTTCATGCCCAACACATGTGTCATACTTCTGCATGTACCTTTTGATCACCGTTATATGCATCGATATGACTTAAGTTTTGGCCAAGCCGGGTTGCCTGGCTCCTGTGCTTACCCCTACGTTCCCGATTGTTCGGCTAGGAGGTAAAGGGAGCACCTCTGCGATTGTTACTGCCGGGTCAGCCGGATGTGTACCTCAGACTGGGTGAAGCCGAAGGCTAGCGTTCTTAAGGGAATATTCGGTCGGTGACCTGAAAGGTGATTTATTACTTACTTATTTATCTGCCCCCAGATGCTTTTTCTGCTATTTTCGCAGTCCGGACATGCACTTTAGGGCATGCCTCCCAGGGAAAGGAACCCTTAACGGAACTATTCTCCCTGGAAGATGTTTCTTACTAACCATGTAATATAACATATCTAGTTGGGCACTTGTCTGATAAAGCAATTATGACCCCTACGCCTTGTCTCCATGCATGGCCCGGTTCTTTTATAACCGTAAGGGTATTCGGACACACTCCAGACTGTTGGGTCCCGAGGTTGAAGCGAAAAGGTCCGCAAAGACAAACGATCTACAATCCGGCTAGAAGGCATTTTACATGTCATTTTAAAATTACATCGTCAAACTGACTGATTGTACTCCTCTTCAATCCCATCTAACAGGCTGTCTAATTTACAGTCCTGTTGGGAATATTTCGCAGCCAATTCTACTTGGCCGTACATCAGGCTCACAGGGATCTCCTTCCCGTCGGGCCCCACAGGTCCGACCTCGGCCATGTGGTTTGGGTCAGCCTTCGGGTACTGCGTCTTCACCATGGCCCAGGCCTCCCTGGCGCCCTGACGGCAGGCCGATATCTTCCATAGACGGAGACGCCGCCATACTCCCTGAAGCTTCTCATCAAGCCCTCCAAGGCCCTCGGGTAGGGAGACGGAAGGCCATAGGGCCTGAACTACGCCGCTCATCGCCTGCCGAACACGTTCGTGCAGTTGCAGCAGCTCGGGAAGAGGGTCTCCCGTGGAACCAGGCATCTCCTCCGCCGAACGACCCGTGAGCACACCTACAGACACATTTCTGTCAATCGACTTCCTCGCCGAACTCTTCTTTTCAAAAGAGTTTGCTCAAGCACTTACTATAAATGCCACGATGAAGCCGCCGATTCTCCTTTACGGAGTTAGACAGCTGGACCCGAACATCTTTTAGTTCTTCGCCCAGCTGGGTGTTGGCATCCTGGAGTTTGTTCCTCTCCTGCCGCACCCTCATAAGCACCCTCTCGCCGGCCTTCAACTGGCGCAGCAGATGTTGCTTGTCCGGATCTAGTCCGGCACCCTCTGCAATATTATTGTCAGACTATACACACACGCCGCACTTCATAAACTACTTCTTTTCAAAATATGAATTACCAGAGGGGGTCTCCGTGGCTCCCCCGACAGCGGCTAGTGTGGCCTCAAGTTCGGCCTTGCATTCTTGAAGCTCCTGGGACAGGTGGGTATTCTTCTCGGTAAGATCCTGCATAACAAATGATCCTTAAATCAGTTAGTTTAACTATTTTAAGTCTCGGGGGCTACTGGCATATATAACTATTAAAATTCCTCACCCGTATGTCTTTTACATACTGCTCCGTGGCTCTGGTTAAACCATCTTGAGCAGCACGGAGGTGCGCGTCTCCCGCATTAAAGGCATTCAACGCCTCTGGGAAGAAACACGCGTCACGAAGAACTGTCCGACGGTGCCTGTGGTTCATGGCGCTCTCCAACTCAGACCTGGTGGCGGACAACCTATCGGCATCCTCCGTTGGAGGAGCATCCGGCTCGCGCCTTGCGCTCGCCTCCCCCTCCGGACCAGGCGTTGGAGCCTGGCTGGCGGAGGCTTGGTTGGCACCCTCTCCGGACTCAGTCCAGCGAGCGCTCTTTCTCCAGGAAGAATCATGAGCATTAATATACCTCCCAGGAGTCTTTTCCCTTAAAAAACAATGGTGCACCATACCTTTGCGGCGACGTTTCGATTCGCGCCGCACTCCTCTTCCGCCTGCTAGGCCGCACTGACCTCGTTTGGTTAGTCACCGCGGGCTCGGCTTCCCGCCGTAAAGGCACCTCCTGCGAAGCACCATTAGTACACAGTGGTCAGAAATAAGCATTAAAAAAGTAACAGTGTCGGGACTTCGGTCGTACTCACCTGGGAAGCCGGACATAAACCGGGGTAGTCAGCCGTAATGGCGACTAAAGCATTGTCTATGCTGAGCTGGTGGAACACCCCGTCAATCAAATCCACCTTTATGTCCGGATCCTCTTCGGAGGCCGGATCAAGGGATCTTCCCGGATCCTCGGGTTGTAGAGTTGGGCTTTCTATGCCCTCCACATCCCGGCGTAGTTCCTGCGTCGAAATCATTAAGTAAGACACTTATCTTTGAAAGCACGGATCAGATATATAAGCGTCCGCTTACCCAGCTCCGAGGGTTATTCATGGAGAATCCATTCAATGGATTCGTGCGGAGGAAGTCCTCCTTCTCCCCCTTGTACAAGCCGGACAGGATCTTCACCAGATCGGTGGCCGATCCCGGCCCCGTGCGGCCATGACGGGTGGCGTCATTATCCCCGTTGAAATCCCACATGGGGTGGCCCATATATTGGACCGGCTGCACCCCTCGCATAATGCATGTGGCCATGACTCCAATCATGGTTAATCCGGAATGGGCTAGTAACCGTATCTGGCCCATCAGATAGTGGACGCTCCTGTCATCTTCCCGTTGAGGGCTCCGTGGGCGCCAACTCAGGCGTTTCTTCAGAGGAGCGTTGCTAAACTCCGGGAGGCCGATCCGGACTGGATCCGGTAGCGGGGCGTCTTCCATATAGAACCACTCTGAAGGCCAATCTTTGGACGCCTTCTTCGGGGTTCCGGATAGGTATCCGGTCCCGGTGATGCGCCATATTTCGGCTTCGCCCACTTGATATATCGACCCCTCGTGAGAACAGGGTACAAGGCAAAACAGCCTCTTCCACGGTGCAAAATGGGGTTCGATGCCCAAGAACAGCTCGCAAAGAGCTACAAAGCCCGCGATGTGCAAAATGGAGGCAGGCGTGAGGTGGTGAAGTTGGAGTCCATAGAACTCCAGGAGCCCCCGGAGAAACGGATGTATGGGAAATCCGAGTCCCCTTATTAAGTAGGGGACGAAGCATACCCGCTCTCCTTTGGAGGGATTGGGGACGCTCTCCGCCTGCTTCCCACCCTTGTAGGTGGCCAGTCCGGCTCGAACCGAAACCACAAAGGCTGGGGGAAGGTATCCCTCTGCTTGAAGCGTCACTAACTCGCTATGCGGGACTGAACATCTCCTCCAATCTCCTGGCTGAGGACTGGGAGCGCGAGAAGAGGAGCCGCGTCGACTATCCATGATGGAATGGATTTCTTGTCAGATGCGCCTCGATGAGTACTTGCGGAAGGAGGATGGTGTGATTTGGATCTGGATCCTTGCCTCTCTTATAGGCAGCTTATTCGCGCAGCTAGGGGGTAAACGTAAGAATACCCTGGCTTTTCGCATTCGTACAACACGTGGAAGAAGGCCATTATTGGACGTGGAAGCCAAGGAGCGCAACATTTATGAAGCAACCGGACACTATCCGGCAAACACATGGAGCGTTAAGGAGAACCCGCCTTGCAAACGCCGAAGACAACATACGCGCCGGACTCGTCGTCATTGAAGCCTAGTTCGGGAGCTACTGAGGGAGTCCTGGACTAGGGGGTGTCCGGATAGCCGAACTATCATCATCGGCCAGACTCCAAGACTATGAAGATACACGATTGAAGACTTCGTCCCGTGTCCGGATGGGACTTTCCTTGGCGTGGAGGGCAAGCTTGGCGATACGGATATGTAGATCTCCTACCATTGTAATCGACTCTGTGTAACCCTAGCCCTCTCCGGTGTCTATATAAACCGGATGGCTTTAGTCCGTAGGACGAACAACAATCATACCATAGGCTCGCTTCTAGGGTTTAGCCTCCTTGATCTCGTGATAGATCTACTCTTGTAACACACATCATCAATATTAATCAAGCAGGACGTAGGGTTTTACCTCCATCAAGAGGGCCCGAACCTGGGTAAAACATCGTGTCCCTTGTCTCCTGTTACCATCCGCCTAGATGCACAGTTCGGGACCCCCTACCCGAGATCCACCGGTTTTGACCGACAATGCGGGTCGGGAATGGTTCCAAGGTCGATGTGATCGCCTTCGGCATGCTACCTCTACATTTACCCACAGGATTAGTTTTAAACCTCAATAATTGTTATTTAGTGCCAAGTTTGAGCATGAGCATTGTATCTGGATCTCGTTTAATGCGAGATGGCTACTCATTTAAATCCGAGAATAATGGTTGTTCTATTTATATGAGAGATATGTTTTATGGTCATGCCCCGATGGTCAATGGTTTATTCTTAATGAATCTCGAACATAATATTACACATATTCATAGTGTGAATACCAAAAGATGTAAAGTTGATGACGATAGTCCCACATACTTGTGGCACTGCCGCCTTGGTCACATTGGTGTCAAGCACATGAAGAAGCTCCATGCTGATGGACTTTTAGAGTCTCTCGATTATGAATCATTTGACACATGCGAACCATGCCTCATGGGCAAAATGACCAAGACTCCGTTCTCCGGAACAATGGAGCGAGCAACCAACTTATTGGAAATGATACATACTGATGTGTGTGGTCCAATGAGCATTGAGGCTCGCGGAGGATATCGTTATGTTCTCACTCTCACTGATGACTTAAGTAGATATGGGTATGTCTACTTGATGAAACACAAGTCTGAGACCTTTGAAAAGTTCAAGGAATTTCAGAATGAAGTAGAGAATCAACGTGACCGAAAGATAAAATTCTTACGATCAGATCGTGGAGGAGAATATTTAAGTCACAAATTTGGTACACACTTAAGGAAATGTGGAATTGTTTCACAACTCACGCCGCCTGGAACACCTCAGCGTAACAGTGTGTCCGAACATCGTAATCGCACTCTACTGGATACGGTGTGATCTATGATGTCTCTTACCGATTTACCGCTATCATTTTGGGGATACGCTCTAGATACAGCTACATTCACTTTAAATAGGGCACCGTCTAAATCAGTTAAGATGACACCGTATGAATTATGGTTTGGGAAGAAACCTAAGCTGTCGTTTCTCAAAGTTTGGGGATGCGATGCTTATGTCAAGAAACTTCAACCTGAAAAGCTCGAACCCAAGTCGAAAAAATGCGTCTTCATAGGATACCCCAAGGAAACCATTGGGTATACCTTCTACCTTAGATCTGAAGGCAAGATCTTTGTTGCCAAGAACGGATCCTTTCTGGAAAAAGAGTTTCTCTCGAAAGGAGTAAGTGGGAGGAAAGTAGAACTCGATGAAGTACTGCCTCTTGAACCGGAAAGTAGTGCAGCTCAGGAAAATGTTCCTGTGGTGCCTACACCAACTGGAGAGGAAATTAATGATGATGATCAAGGTACTTTGGATCAAGTTGCTACTGAACTTCGTAGGTCCACAGGGACACGTTCCACACCAGAGTGTTATGGAAACCCTATCCTGGAAATCATGTTGTTAGACAACGGTGAACCTTCGAACTATGAAGAAGCGATGGTGGGCCCAGATTCCAACAAATGGCTTGAAGCCATGCAATCCGAGATAGAATCCATGTATGAAAACAAAGTATGGACTTTGACAGACTTGCCCGATGATCGGCGAGCAATAGAAAACAAATGGATCTTTAAGAAGAAGATGGACGCGGATGGTAATGTCACCATCTATAAAGCTCGACTTGTCGCTAAGGGTTATCGACAAGTTCAAGGGGTTGACTACGATGAGACTTTCTCTCCCGTAGCGAAGCTGAAGTCCGTCCGAATCATGTTAGCAATTGCCGCATACTATGATTATGAGATATGGCAGATGGACGTCAAACCGGCATTCCTTAACGGCTATCTTAAGGAAGAACTGTATATGATGCAGCCGGAGGGTTTTTTCGATCCTAAGAATGCTAACAAGGTATGCAAGCTCCAGCGATCCATTTATGGGCTGGTGCAAGCATCTCGGAGTTGGAACACTTGCTTTGATGAGATGATCAAAGCGTTTGGGTTTATGTAGACTTGTGGAGAAGCCTGCGTTTACAAGAAAGTGAGTGGGAGCTCTGTAGCATTTCTCATATTATATGTAGATGACATACTTTTGATGGGAAATGATATAGAACTTTTGGATAGCATTAAGGCCTACTTGAATAAGTGTTTTTCAATGAAGGACCTTGGAGAAGCTGCTTACATATTAGGCATCAAGATCTATAGGGATAGATCGAGACGCCTCATAGGTCTTTCACAAAGCACATACCTTTATAAGATATTGAAGAAGTTCAAAATGGATCAGTGCAAGAAAGGGTTCTTGCCTGTATTGCAAGGTGTGAGATTGAGCTCGGCTCAATGCCCGACCACGGCAAAAGATAAAGAAGAGATGAGTGTCATCCCCTATGCCTCAACCATAGGATCTATTATGTATGCCATGCTATGTACCAGACCTGATGTAAACCTTGCCGTAAGTTTGGTAGGAAGGTACCAAAGTAATCCCGGCAAGGACAAAGGACATGTTTCTCGTTTATGGAGGTGACGAAGAGCTCGTCGTAAAGGGTTACGTCAACGCTAGCTTCAACACAGATCTGGATGACTCTAAGTCACAAACTGGATACGTGTATATGTTGAATAGTGGAGCAATAAGCTGGTGCAGTTGCAAGCAGAGCGTCGTGGCGGGATCTACATGTGAAGCGGAGTACATGGCAGCCTCGGAGGCAGCACATGAAGCAATATGGATGAAGGAGTTCATCACTGACCTAGGAGTCATACCCAATGCGTCGGGGCCAATCACTCTCTTCTGTGACAACACTGGAGCTATTTCCCTTGCCAAGGAGCCCAGGTTTCACAAGAAGACCAGGCACATCAAGCGCCGTTTCAACTCCTTCCGTGAAAATGTTCAAGATGGAGACATAGATATTTGCAAAGTACATACGGATCTGAATGTCGCAGATCCATTGACTAAACCTCTTCCGTGAGCAAAACATGATCAACACCAGAACTCTATGGGTGTTCGATTCATCACAATGTAACTAGATTATTGACTCTAGTGCAAGTGGGAGACTGTTGGAAATATGCCCTAGAGGCAATAATAAAAGGATTATTATTATATTTCCTTGTTCATGATAATTGTCTTTTATTCATGCTATAATTGTATTGTCTGGAAATTGTAATACACATGTGAATACATAGACCATAATATGTCCCTAGTGAGCCTCTAGTTGACTAGCTCGTTGATCAACAGATAGTCATGGTTTCCTGACTATGGACATTGTCATTGATAACGGGATCACATCATTAGGAGAATGATGTGATGGACAAGACCCAATCCTAAGCATAGCACAAGATCGTGTAGTTTGTTTTGCTAGAGCTTTTCCAATGTCAAGTATCTTTTCCTTAGACCATGAGATCATGTAACTCTCGGATACCGTAGGAGTGCTTTGGGTGTACCAAATGTCACAACGTAACTAGGTGACTATAAAGGTGCACTACAGGTATCTCCGAAAGTGTCTGTTGGGTTGACACGGATCGAGACTGGGATTTTTCACTTCGTATGACGGAGAGGTATCTCTGGGCCCACTCGGTAATGCATCATCAAAATGAGCTCAAAGTGACCAAGTGTCTGGTCACGGGATCATGCATTACGGTACGAGTAAAGTGACTTGCCGGTAACGAGATTGAACGAGGTATTGGGATACCCACGATCGAATCTCGAGCAAGTAACGTACCGATTGACAAAGGGAATTGTATACGGGGTTGCTTGAATCCTCGACATCGTGGTTCATCCAATGAGATCATCGAGGAGCATGTGGGAGCCAACATGGGTATCCAGATCCCGCTGTTGGTTATTGACCGGAGAGCAGTCTCGGTCATGTCTGCGTGTCTCCCGAACCCGTAGGGTCTACACACTTAAGGTTCGGTGACGCTAGGGTTGTAAAGATATTAGTATGCAGCAAACCAAAAGTTGTTCGGAGTCCCGGATGAGATCTCGGACATCACGAGGAGTTCCGGAATGGTCCGGAGGTAAAGAATTATATATGGGAAGTCGAGCTTCAGCCATCGGGAAAGTTTCGGGGTTCACCGGTATTGTACCGGGACCACCGGAAGGGTCCTGGGGGTCCACCGGGTGGGGCCACCCATCCCGGAGGGCCCCATGGGCTTAAGAGGGAGGGGAACCAGCCCCTGGTGGGATGGTGCGCCCCCCTGGGCCACCCTCTCCGCCTAGGGTTGGGAACCCTAGGGGAGGGGGCGCCTCCACTTGCCTTGGGGGGCAAGTCTCCCCCCTTGGCCGCCGCCCCCCTAGGAGATCCCATCTCCTAGGGCCGGCACCCCCTAGGGTCCCTATATAAAGAGGGGGGGGGGGTTGGGAGGGCAGCCGCACCCCTGACACCTGGCGCCTCCCTCCCCCTTGCTACACCTCCTCCTCCCGCAAACGCTTGGCGAAGCCCTGCCGGAACCCTACTGCATCCACCACCACGCCGTCGTGCTGCTGGATCTTCATCAACCTCTCCTTCCCCCTTGCTGGATCAAGAAGGAGGAGACGTCACGCTAACCGTACGTGTGTTGAACGCGGAGGTGCCGTCCGTTCGGCGCTAGGATCTCCGGTGATTTGGATCACGACGAGTACGACTCCCTCAACCCCGTTCTCTTGAACACTTCCGCTCGCGATCTACAAGGGTATGTAGATGCACTCCTCTCTCTCGTTGCTAGATGAAATCATAGATTGATCTTGGTGAACGTAGGAATTTTTTTATTTTATGCAACGTTCCCCAACAGTATATATATAGGACAAATGTTTCCTACAAGCAGTGGTAGTTACCACTACTTGTGTTTTGTATGTTGTATGTAGTATCTGTCAAAATTGAGACTATGTACGTGTAGTATGTAGTATATAACAATGATTAGGTAGTATATATACTAATTTTTAGGTAGTATATAACATGTTTTGAGTATACTCTTTTTTACGTATAGATATGTACGTATTTCACAAATATAACAAAAACTATGGGTTCATATGTAATTTTTTCATGTAACTTGCTTTGAAATATCTTATATATAGTATACGAATATATTGAAAATGATAAAGTAGTATATATAGTAACAAATGATAGTATACGAGGCATATGGGGTAACTACCACCGGGTGGTAGGATGGATTTTCCCTATATATATATATGCGGTTCTACGAGAAAATCTATTTATCTATATGCATAACGTGTACAATATGTAGTATCATAAAATACCAGCAAACAAAAAGGAATTAAATGGAAAACACAAAATTAGTGGAAAATAAGAAATGAAA
>NC_041391.1:19294952-19356541 GCF_002162155.2 Triticum dicoccoides
GTGTTACCAACCGGGACTAATGGTCTACCAGCACCCAGGCCTGGCTCGTGCCACGTGGTGGCACTTTAGCGCCGGTTCGTGCCAAACCGGTAGTAAAGGGGGGGGGGCTTTAGTCTCCACTCTTTAGTGCCGATTTTGGAACCGGCACTAAAGGCCCTTGCGAACCGACGCTAAAGCCCGGTTCTGCACTAGTGATTGGAGGCTCCCAACGAAACCCCGGAGCTTCACCACAATGGAATTTGGATCTGAAGTGACCTCTTCCGTCTAGGGCGCCCAAGCACCCAAGAGTAACATAATCCACACAAGAAAGTATGGGGAATCAAATATCCTTTGGTGGAAGTGTAGATCTAGGTCTCCTCCTTCAATCCCTAGCAAATCAACAAGTTTGAGTGGCTAGAGAGAGAGATCGGGCAAGAGAGCTTTAATGGCAGGAATGGAGGAGAGAGAGAGGCAAGAGGTAGGTGGGAGGTGGGAGAAGCACCTCCTTAAATAGGGTCCCTCAGATCCAACCATTATGTGCAGAAAAGCATAGGAGCGGTACTTTTGCAATAGACACTAGTACAACCGGTGAATGCGGTAAACCCCTGCTAGGGCACAAAGGCGGTACTTCCGGTGGCGCACCCGGTAGTATTGGTTTATCGGAATAAACCGGAACTACCGCTCTACTACCGCATCTCATCCAGAAGGTTTACACCTCAGGCTGGTAGTTAGAGCGGTGGTTAGGCCGGAGCTACCACTGGGCCAACAGTCCCTGGATGGTGGAGTCCGAGGCGGTACTACCGCCCTGAACACCGGGAGTACCGGTTTGTCAAGACAAACCAGAACTTCTGTTCCACCACCGGTCTACCACCGTACCCGGTACAGAAGGGAGTCACCCCTGAGTGGTACTTGGAGCGGTGGTAAGACCTGAACTACCGGTCAGCGGTACAACCTCTCAATGGAGCGGTACTACCGCCATGAGCAGAACTGCACAGGATAGAGGACTTTGGGGAACCTCTCTCTCCTCGAATGGAGGGTATATGGTGGGTGCAGAGAATGTGTACGTGACATGATTCACCACATACCTCCCGATGTGGATTTCCTCTTAATAGTATGGATATCCTATGACCAAAGGAATAAAAATGTCGGACACTCCGTCTTCGATCTTTTCCGCATAGAGGGAAGGCCTAACCGTCTTGCAACACTCAATATGTATGTGAGAAAACTATGGCGCACGATTAGTCCACACACGTGTTGTCATCATCACCAAAACTCTAAGGCAGAAAATGCCCTTACAATCTCCCCCTTTTTGGTGGATGATGACAACCACATGAAAAGCACAGGAGTTCTAGAAAATATAGACGGGGCTCCCCTGAGTGTGAGAACCATTTAGTGTTTGCTTTTGGAAGGCAAAGTGCTCACACTAGGATCAATACTCCCCCTAGATTTTATAGACCAACCAGTGACAACCCAACACAATACCGTACATAAAGTAGTAGAGTTAAGGAAAAGGGCACCAACAACACGCAAACTCTACTGATAGACAAGTGCATAGATAAGTAGATAGGGGACGCATGTCTTACACCATGCAAAAAGTCACAACACAGGATAAGTTCACAAGACACTAGAAAGAGCATCTGCAAATGAACTCACAAGACCAACAACAAATAATATAAACCACCCATGCAACTCCCGTGACCTAATGGAGCTCTCTCTCCCTTTGGCATTAAGACACCAAAAAAGGAAAAGAGCAAAGCTAGCACCCCCGGGCTCAGTAGATCTCCTCGCCAGTTGCCGCAGAGCTGTCAGAAGCATCATCATCAACATCATCGTCAGGCTCCTCAAACTCCTCAGACCCTGCAGTAGCCGCCTCATGACCACAGACAGAAGAGGTAGCGGGCTCTTCATCAGACCACTGACAGTTCTCCAAGCACCATGTATCCTCAGGAGTGATGGTCTTCTCGGAGCCACTCTTCACATCTGGCACGTTGAGGTGCCTCATCAACTGAATCTGCCCGCGAGCGTCATCTTGTCAGCAACATGGGCCTTGTAGAGATTCTTCTGAATATGAGTCTGCAAGCAAAAGGTCTTCTTGATCTTGGAAGTTAGCTTCTCAACCCACGTGGACTGGGACCCAGGCTCCAGCTCAAAGTCCTCGTCGTCCGAGGTAGCAAACACATCCTCCTAATTGCCCGATGAAAAACGAGGAGTCTTATGCTTCTTCTTCCTCAGCACCTTAACCTCATGCTCCGTGAGGTTGGCAGGAGTGGTGAGAGGCTCTCCCGGCCTACGGACAGCCCAAACGGTGTTCAGAAACTGCATCACAAAAGGAGCATAGATCGGTACCTTGCGTACCACACCATATTGTACATCTCCTCCCACATCCACTTGGAGACATCAAACGTGGCACCGGATCCCCTCTTGGTCTTCATGGCCACAAGTAAACCCACCAGATAACCATAGATATCATCTTGATTCCCAACCTTGGGAAGCAGCACACAACGGAACACATGATGCATAATGTCATAGACGGGTAGAAGGCCATTGGACTTAACCCACAATACCATGTCCAGGGATGTATAGAGGGGAAAGCTTCACCTTATCCATGGGGTGAGCTCGGTCGCGAGGACAGAGGCCACCTTGACCCTCCACCCCGGTATCCTCATAGCCAAGAGCATTGCAGAAAGGTCTCCACGGGACATGAAAGAACTCATCACGACACATAAAGGAGAGGTGGCGCTCCTCATCAGAGCCGAAGTGGACTGTAGCATAGAACTGATGGATGAGCTGCACATCAAAGTCACAGTTCATGGTCATGAGCTTGATTAACTCAAACTCCTCACAGATCGCCAGAGCTTCTCCAAAGTAGTAAAGGTTGTTCCTCCAATGATCGATGTCAATGGACCACATCCGGGTGAACTTGTTCTTGTGACGCTCGAAAATTTCTGACACAATCCTCATCTGTAACTCATTTCAGAACTGAGGGTTGCTCCAACGAGGATTCAGTGCTGCAGTGTAGGGATCCTAGAAACGAAACTTTTGCCACTCCGACATCTTCCATTTGTGCATTGGCACCGCAACACGTTGCTTGGCAGCAGTAGACTTCTCCCGACGAGTGGCCTTGGTAGGGATCACCACCTCGTGAGTATCCTCATTGTCATCCAAAGGTTTGCCCCTACGGGCCCTCTTCTTGGTGTTCTGAGGCTTCCGAGCAGCACGAGAGCTAGAGCCACCTGCAAACGCACACAGAGAGCACCCAGAAACCCTGGCAAAGATGAGAAGAATGTACACAAGAGCAGAGGAATACATCTCATGTATGTAAGTATAAGAAGAACATTACATATAGGTTAAGAGAACCCGGTTGTTCCGGTTGTTCCACCGGTACAAGCGCTCGAGCGGTAGTACCGCTTGCAAGGAGCGGTACTATCGCTGAGAGCGGATCTCCCGAGTGGAAGAACGGGAACCGCCCTATCTCAAATCTAGATGCAATATTCCTACTTCTACCTAAGCACAAGAAACAGAAGGAGTTTATATGGATCTCTCCCACCAAACATTTGGCCAAAAATGTGGGAGTACAAGCAATGCCCTAGAGAAAGGATTCAATAAGAGGAACCCTAAGAACGAGAAGAAACAGGGCATTACCGGTATCCATGGGAGTAGATTGAAGAGGATGCAACCTCAACGGAGCGGATCTGATGAAGGGCCGACCGATCCGGAGGGCCTGAGGGCGCCGGAGATGGGCGAAGCAACCGGCGGCTAGGGATTAGAGAAGGGACGAGTGTCGGTGTCAAAACCGGCGGATCTCGGGTAGGGGGTCCCGAACTGTGCGTCTAGGCGGATGGTAATAGGAGACGAGGGACACGATATTTTTACCCAGGTTCGGGCCCATGGATTTGTTGTTGCTACTTGGTAGACTTCGGCGAGGCTGCGGATTGTTCGTTTCCGCATGTTATTTGATGCGAAAGTCTCGAACACTGTTAGTACCATACTGGTACTGTTGGGCTGGTTGCCCTGGGCTAGAAAGCCTTTGCCACTTTTGGCCACCTGCCGTAGTATCCAACATGCTCGAAGGCTATGTGTTGGAGTGGCGTCCTCCGTACTATGGATTTTGCAGGGTCCGTTGAGCCATCCCTCCAGTACGGTTCCGTGCCCTTTAGGGGTTTTTTGCTTTTTGGTTTTTAACCCAGGTGCTTGAGTATGACACACCCTTTTGTTCCGGACTGGGGTTGTATTCAGGGCCGAATTGTCCCAAAACATAGTTTTGGTTTTCCAGGCACTCTCCATCGCACAGTATTTTTGTACAATGGTCGCTAGGTCGGCGAAGCGTGTGACTTCGCGACGACTTATGGCGTTCATGATTCCCTTGTCCGTGCAATTGTTGCAGAAAATTGTAATTGCGCTTTCTTCACGGCAGTTGTCGGTGTCAAAACCGGCGGATCTCGGGTAGGGGGTCCCGAACTGTGCGTCTAGGCGGATGGTAACAGGAGACGAGGGACACGATGTTTTTACCCAGGTTCGGGCCCTCTTGATGGAGGTAAAACCCTACGTCCTGCTTGATTAATATTGATGATGTGGGTTACAAGAGTAGATCTACCACGAGATCAAGGAGGCTAAACCCTAGAAGCTAGCCTATGGTATGATTGTTGTTCGTCCTATGGACTAAGGCCATCCGGTTTATATAGACACCGGAGAGGGCTAGGGTTACACAGAGTCGGTTACAAAGGTAGGAGATCTACATATCCGTATCACCAAGCTTGCCTTCCACGCCAAGGAAAGTCCCATCCGGACACGGGACGAAGTCTTCAATCTTGTATCTTCATAGTCTTGGAGTCCGGCCGATGATGATAGTTCGGCTATCCGGACACCCCCTAGTCCGGGACTCCCTCAGTAGCCCCTGAACCAGGCTTCAATGACGACGAGTCTGGCGCGCATATTGTCTTCGGCATTGCCAGGCGGGTTCCTCCTCCAAATAATTTATAGAAGATTGTGAACACTAGGATAGTGTCCGGCTCTGCAAAAATAATTTCCACATACCACCGTAGAGAGAATAATATTACACAAGATCAATCTGCTGACGTATTCTGTGGCGTAACGTCACACCACTTCCAAGCCTTTACTCGAATTGTTTTTATTGTTCCACCTCAGCGCGTTTAGCGAGGCGGTTTCCTTGGCACGTCTTGTCGAAGCAGAGATCGTGTTCCCCTTATTCCGGGATTCCCATCAATACGGACGTGGGTAGCCCAACCGCGCCATTGATTGCGATGCTTGGGAGATAAGCGAGTTTTACCAGGCCGGTGGGGACGCGTGTTTCTGTCCGCCCATATAAGGGGATAAAGATCCAACCTTTTTACCTGCGCCTTCTTCCTCCTTGGCTTATCCATATCTGCGAACTCGAGCTCTAGCGCCCAAGCCCGCACATCTCACCTCAACCTTCTCCAAATATGTCCGGAGCGGGAGGCAAGTGGATGGCCTCCTCCGTCACGGAGGGGCATATCCAGAAGCTGCGCAGTGCCGGATACTTGTCCAGCGACATCGCGCATCGGCTCCCCGACGAGGGAGAGCTCATCCCCACCCCAGGCCCCATGAGAGGGTAGTATTCCTTCCCCATTTCCTCCGCGGACTGGGCTTCCCACTCCATCCCTTTGTCCGGGGGCTCATGTTCTACTACGGCCTAGATTTCCATGATCTGGCCCTGAATTTTATTCTCAACATCTCGGCGTTTATCGTCGTGTGCGAGGCCTTCCTCTGCATCCAGCCCCACTTCGGCTTGTGGCTCAAGACCTTCAGTGTCAAGCCGAAGGTTGTGAAGGGCAGCCAAGCGGAGTGCGGAGGCGCCATGGTGGGCAGGATGTCCCACGTTACGTGGCTGGAGGGCACCTTTGTGGAAACTATCAAGGGGTGGCAATCGGGGTGGTTCTACATCACCGAGCCGCGTGATCCCGAATGGGCAGCGGCCCCCGAATTCAGATCTGGCATCCCCACACGGCTCACCTCCTGGAAAGAGAGCGGCCGGATTTGGGGCGATTCGGAGGAGCTGATCGGACTCCAGGCCTGCGTCCAAAAGCTGGTGGACAAGAAGCTCAAGCTTGTCAACGTAGTCCAGGTCATGCTCATCCGCCAGATTCTCCCGTGCCAACGACGGGGCTTCAATATGTGGTAGTTCGATCCGGCGCAGCACCAAACTTTGAATGGGCTCTTCGACACTACGTACGAAGAGGTCTGGAAGGTGCTGTTCAAGGGCGCCGATGCTCCCGCATCTGCTACCGAGGATCGTGGATTCAGCTCGCAGCGTCCAGCTGACGAGGTAAGTGATATTGTCCTTTACGGGACGCTTGTTATTCATAGTTTGACTCTATGCGGGATCTAAACTCCCTTTCCTTTGACAGGACTTGCTGAAGAAGGCCGCACAGGCTATCTGTCCGGCCCCGTTGCCAGAGGACCCAGCTGACGCCCGCCTAACGGGGCTGCTGGCTCCGGCACCCCACGTGGTGCCGGAGAAGAAGGCCAAGAAGAAGGCCATGGGGACTCGGAAGAGTTCCCATTTTCAGGTGCTATCGGACAATGAATCCGAGGCCGACTCCTCCCACCAAGGCGAGGAGGAGAAGAAGAAAGCCTCTCCCCCAGCGGGGGGAGGGAAGAAAAGGAAGGCCTCCCCAACAAGGGAGGCCGAAGGGTCCAAGAGGGGAAAAACTCTTCCCCCGGACTGTTCCGCCAACGCCAGTGACGACGACGAGGACTGGCCTCCAAGGGCCAAGCCTCTGGTGAGATCGTAAGTATCCGGACTCCCGAATAACTTCAAGGTTTTCGTTTTCCGCCACGTTATGTCTTTCTAATGCCGCATACAACCCTGCAGTCCGCCTAAGGATGATCTCCCCACTTCGTCGAGCGGGTCCTTAGGGGCGTCGAATATGGATTCTCTTCCGACTGCCTCCACCCCCCGTGATGCAGGCGATGCCGAGGTGGGATCCCAGGAAGGGACTCACCAGGAGGAGAGGGCCCCGGAGGTGTCGCGGGACAACCTCCCGGACTTTGCACCAGACTCAGCCCCGGAACCCATAGTGGCTCCGGAGTCCGGCGGGCGACCCCTTCGTAAGAAGGGCAAGACCGCGACGCCGGCTGCCTCCGTCTAACCGGAGGTGCCGGATAATTTGCTGGAGGCGCTCAACGGCGCCTCCATCAAAGAGGAACACGACACTGTTATGAGTGCGGTGATTCAGAAGGTTCAGCTCGCCAAGAGCGGGCTGACCGAAGCCTGCAGTAGCCTTCTAACAGGCTTTGAGGTAAGAATTTCAATATATGTAAAATGGTACCGCATAGACAGTAGCCCCTGATGCTTAGCTCGGTGTTCGAAAAGAAAAGCCGGACTGAGGATCTTTAGAAAGATAAATGCAGGAGTCATGAAAATATGTCAATATGGGATTGTAGGCTGTACTGCTGACCTCTGCCGCACTGACTGCGGAGGTCAATACTTTGAAGGAAAACCTCGAGCGGTCCAAGAACGAGCTCGGCCATGCCAAGAAGCAGCTCGAGGAAAAAGAAGGTGAGTAATACCTTATGAAAATTGTACCTTACAGAAAAGGATTTGGTTGCAAGAAAAATGACAAGGATAACTGGGGTATTGCAGGGGCCACTAATGAGGTGGCGACCCTGAAGGAGGCGGTGGCCGCGGCCGAACGCAATGCGGCTGCGGAGCGCACCGAGTGAGAGAAACAGGAGGCGCGGGTGGCGGAGGTACAGCAAGAGCTCTAGGATCTCATGTCGAAACACGAGAGCCTGGAGCGTGACTCGAAGACTCGAGAGTCTGAGCTTGCAACGGCTCTTGAGAGTGCCAAAGCCGCTAAGGCCGAAGCCTACAAGGCCCTCCAGGAGATAGAGGCGGTGAAGAAAATAGCAGCGGGTAAGGCATTTTTCATGCAAAGTAAGCATGTGAGTGTTAATTACCTGTCGCTTACCCGAATTCGGAGCTCTCCAGGAGCGTTCGCAGATCTTCCCCGCAGTGTCCGATGCTGCCGCATTCTACCGGGCCGAGGAGGGGAGCTCAACGGAGAAGGTCTTCTGGTCTCAGTATGCTGAGGCCGGACATTCGGTGCCCCTTAGCGACCAGCTGAAGCAGCTGGTCGAGCTCCACAAGGCGGCCGAACAGGCCATGAAGGGCCTCATAGTTCGGCTGTGGCGTAAGGAGACCATGCCTGGGAGCTACTTCGGCCTGGTGCAGCGGCTGGTGGATGCGTGCCCGTGGGTTGAAGTCATCAAGCACTCCGCCTGTATTGAAGGTGCCCGTCAGGCCCTTGCCCGCGCAAAGGTGCACTGGGCCAAGATGGATGCCCAGAAGCTTGTGACGGACCCACCACCAGAGGGCAAGGAGTATCGTACGCCCGAGATGTATTATAAGAGTGTGCTGAAGGGCGCCCGCACTATTGCGCGTGAGTTCTCCAAAGATGTAATATTTGACTAGACTCGCATTTTGATATCCTGTGCGCTGAAAACTTGGTTCATATGCGCTAAGGAACGCTTGTTAATTTAAAATATTACCTTCTGTGCGGCTGTTTATCAAATCTGAGAGATGGCAAGTCGTCGGCTTCAGCCCCCATGCCACGAGTGCTGGGGTGTTCGGGATAAACTCGAGCGCTCTTGTTCCCATTTTTGGGTCCATCTAGGGAGGCGCTCGACACAGCGAACAAGGCAACCTGACTTATAATGCTTGAACACTCTCACTTAGCCATAGAATTCTAAAATTTTAAATTTCGGCGAAGCCCCTAGTCTTCGGAAGGCCGAATTTGGGGCGCTATCCACGCCTTGGCCGGACAGAATCCGGCTCCTCGCTCAAAGCGGCATAAGTCTTTAGGGACTCGCAAAGAACCTCTCGAACAGCGACTAGCTCTCGCCTCATCATGACGGTCAGTTTTAGCTTTCTCCACTGAGGCGTTAACCCAGCTCAACTGGGGCGCAATCGCAATGGTTCTCCCAGTGCTACCTTAGCCGATAAAACGGAACGTAAGGTACCAAAACATGGGAGCCGGGCAAACCCAACTATTGACCCAAGAACATGATTCGGAGCCGATGCATATAATGCTATAAGTTCGGGGTGCCGCACTTGTGAAAGTGTTCGGACTTATCACACCATAACACGGGAAACATAAGCCCCTGGTGTATTTAGCCGTACCAAAATGTACGGATGCAACATGTCATAGATGAACCTATGTGTAAGAAAGAAATGCAATTAGAAGCAAAAATGTGCTGCATTGCTTTATTCAATAAAAACTGATGTAAGTGCAGGACGATACAAGTGGTGCGGTAAGCAAGGGATGGGACTGTTTAACATGTCCCCCTCCAGGGGTAGGCTACGGCATAATGCATAAAACATATTTAATGCTCATGATGGAGACCACCTGGATTTTCGTTGTAGCCTTTCTCCTTCCCTGGCTGTTGCATCGTGGGTTCGGCATGTCTGCTGCCGGACAGGGCCTCTGACGAATGGAGTCCTGTAGGTAAAAAATAAAAGGAAAAGAAAAAGAAACGACACACTTAAGAGCCCCTGGTGCGGATGAGCCGCAGTCTGGGCTTATCGTGGTCGAGCCCCTTGCCCCATGCCCATGGTATCTTCAGAGCGTAATGGAGTACGCGAAGGGTCTGTCTTAATGTTTACAGGGGCTGGGGTTGGGGCCGCACTGCTACGCGTGCTCGGAACGTGCCAGGTGGTCGTGTTGTAGGTTACTCCGGGCACGCTTAGCTGTGTCCGGCCGCTTGGCAGCCGGACTCGAGAATTGCCTTAAAAGGCTGCTTTGTACTTCTGCCGCGAGAGCCGCTGTATGTTCCTCCGTTCGGAGGGAGCGTTCATTGTTTCCGTTGACCGTGATGACTCCTCTAGGGCCTGGCATCTTGAGCTTGAGGTATGCATAGTGCGGTACCGCGTTGAACTTTGCGAACGCGGTACGTCCAAGCAAGGCATGATAGCCGCTGCGGAACGGGACTATGTCGAAGATTAACTCCTCGCTTCGGAAGTTATCCGGGGATCCGAAGACCACTTCCAGTGTAACTGAGCCTGTACAATTGGCTTCTACACCTGGTATGACGCCTTTAAAGGTCGTCTTGGTAGGTTTCATCCTTGAGGGGTCTATGCCCATTTTGCGCACCGTGTCCTGATAAAGCAGGTTTAGGCTGCTACCGCCGTCCATCAGGACTCTGGTGAGATGAAATCCATCGACGATTGGGTCTAGAACCAATGCGGCGAATCCACCATGGCGAATGCTGGTGGGGTGGTCCCTTCGGTCAAAGGTGATCGGGCAAGAGGACCATGGATTGAACTTCGGGGCAACTGGCTCCATCGCGTATACATCCCTGAGTGCACGCTTCCGCTCCCTTTTGGGTATGTGCGTGGCATATATCATGTTCACCGTCCGCACCTGTGGGGGAAAACCCTTCTGTCCTCTATTGTTCGGCGGTCGGGTCTCTTCCTCGTCGTCGCTATGTAGCCCCTTGTCGCTGTTTTCGGCAATTAACTTGCCCGCCTGCTTGAACACCCAACAGTCCCTATTGGTGTGGTTAGCTGGCTTTTCAGGGGTGCCATGTATCTGGCAAAGCGGTCGAGAATTCGGTCCAAATTGGACGGACCCTGAGTTGTTCTTTTGAATGGCTTTTTCCGTTGACCGGGTTTAGAGCCTCTGAATCCGGCATTAACTGATGTATCCTCACTGTTATCGCCGTTAATGCGGCGTTTGTTTTTGTTGCGACGTGACCTGCCACTATGGTCCTTGATGTCCGGACTGCCAGAATTTTTGTTGAGGTTGTTGCTGCATGCTAGCCAGCTGTCCTCACCCGCACAGGAGCGGGTCATGATTGATGTAAGGGCTGCCATGGATTTCGGCTTTTCCTGCCCCAGGTGCCGGGCAAGCCACTCGTCGCGGATGTTATGCTTGAAGGCCGCGATGGCCTCGGCATCCGGACAGTCGACGATTTGGTTTTTCTTGGTTAAGAACCGTGTCCAGAATTGTCTGGCCGATTCGTTTGGCTGGTGAATTATGTGGCTTAGGTCATCTGCATCTGGTGGTCGCACGTACATGCCTTGGAAGTTATCGAGGAATGCGGCTTCCAGGTCCTCCCAACTCCCGATTGACTCTGCTGGCAAGCTGTTAAGCCAGTGGCAGGCTGGTCCTTTAAGTTTGAGTGGGAGATATTTGATGGTGTGGAGATCGTCTCCGCGGGCCATGTGGATGTGGAGGAGATAGTCCTCGATCCAGACCGCGGGGTCTGTTGTGCCATCATAAGATTCAATATTGACGGGTTTAAACCCTTCTGGGATTTGATGATCCATTACCTCATCTGTGAAGCACAGTTGGTGTGCGGTGCCTCTGTACTGTCTATATCGCGACGGAGCTCAAAAGAGCTTTGTCTGTTGTGTTCGGCCCGGCCGGACTTACTGTGTCCGGGGTGACGGTGATCGTCACGTATCGTGGGGCGCCCACGTGATCCATAGATCGATCTTGATTGTCTTGCCTTATCCTCCAATATGCCTCGCAGGTCCGGAGTGTTCCCCTGTGGCCTTGTGCTTTTCGAGCGATGCCGGGGTACGGGTCTAGTGAAGGGCCTTGAGGCCTCACTGTCGCGACCACGGGGTGGTCGATCAGCCGTATTGTCTCCTGGTGAAGCGGGATCATATGCCTCCACCTCTAATCGGGGGAGCAGCTTACGTTTGGGGTAGCTTTTGGAGGGGCGTTCGAGTTCATGCTCTTCGGCCGCGAGGACTTCGGTCTATCTGTCGGCTAGCAGATCTTGATCAGCTCTAAGCTGCTGCTGCTTTTTCTTGAGGCTGTTTGCCGTGGCCATAAGACTACATTTGAAACTCTCCTGTTCGACGGGATCCTCAGGCACGACGAATTCGTCGTCGTCGAGGCTTGCCTCGTCTCCGGAGGGAGGCATATAGTCCTCTACCTCTTCTTCGGCCGCTCTCTCATGAGGGCTGGCGTCCCCCTCCTCCTTTGCTGGATCTTGCTGGAGTGGGTTGTCTTCGGCGCTATCCGGTGTATTATTGTCTCTGGTGCCGGAATCCTCATTCTTGCTATGGCGGGATTTAGAGCGGCGCCGCTGACGCCGGTGCTTGGGCTGTTTCTTGGAGGGGTCATCCTCCGCTATTCCTTCGCCATTCCCATCCTTTGGGATATCCACCATGTATATGTCGTATGAAGAGGTGGCTTTCCAGTGCCCGGTGGGCGCTGGTTCTTGGTCGTCTCCGGCATCGTCGTCCATACCGTCGATGTCCTCAGAGTCGTAATCTAGCATGTCGGTTAGATCGTCGACAGTGGCTACCAAGTGGGTGGTGGCTGGGCTCTGAATTTCTTCGTCGTCCGCATCCCAACCGTCCTGGCCGCAGTCCGGCCAGGCCTCTCCTGATAACGAGAGGTACTTTAGCGAACTCAAGATGTCGCCAAAAGGTGAGTGTTGAAAGATGTCCGCCGTGGTGAACTCCATGATCGGCGCCCAATCGGATTCGACTGGAGGGGGCGCGGGAGGTCCAGAGTCCGGCAAGGAGTCCGACACCTCGGAGTCACGAGCTTCATGGGGGACAAGATCGGAGTTCGGCTCTGTCGCCATAGAGGTTGCAGCCCCCGAGGCGGTGTCTAGGCATCCATCCTCGATCTGTGCAGCCGGCTCCGAGTCGAAGATCGGAGTGGTTTCGAGTGCGGCCTCCAGGGTACTGTCTGGCGGCAGAGCTAAATCATGCCCATCGTGACAGTACGGCACGCTCGGCTGTGGCTCGAATCCGTCGAGGATCAAGTCCCCGCGGATGTCAGCCGTGAAGTTCAAACTTCCAAATCTGACCTGATGGCCAGGGGCGTAGCCTTCTATCTGCTCCAGCTGGCCAAGCGAATTGGCCCGCAGTGTGAAGCCACCGAATACGAAGATCTGTCCGGGGAGGAAGGCCTCACCCTGGACTGCATCGTCGTTGATGATCGAAGAAGCCATCGAGCCTATCGGTGACGACACAGAGGAACTCTCAATGAAAGCACCAATGTCGGTGTCAAAACCGGCGGATCTCGGGTAGGGGGTCCCGAACTGTGCGTCTAGGCGGATGGTAACAGGAGACGAGGGACACGATGTTTTTACCCAGGTTCGGGCCCTCTTTATGGAGGTAAAACCCTACGTCCTGCTTGAATAATATTGATGATGTGGGTTACAAGAGTAGATCTACCACGAGATCGAGGAGGCTAAACCCTAGAAGCTAGCCTATGGTATGATTGTTGTTCGTCCTATGGACTAAGGCCATCCGGTTTATATAGAAACCGGAGAGGGCTAGGGTTACACAGAGTCGGTTACAAAGGTAGGAGATCTACATATCCGTATCGCCAAGCTTGCCTTCCACGCCAAGGAAAGTCCCATCCGGACACGGGACGAAGTCTTCAATCTTGTATCTTCATAGTCTTGGAGTCCGGCCGATGATGATAGTTCGGCTATCCGGACACCCCCTAGTCCGGGACTCCCTCAACGAGCGTGAAGGGGAAAAAGAAAACCCCTTCAGCCCGAGCCCCTTATATAAGCCCTAGATGTCCGCCGGTAGTATCACTCCGAGGAGCGGTAGTACCTATTGTCGGTATCAAAACCGGCGGATCTCGGGTAGGGGGTCCCAAACTGTGCGTCTAAGGCTAATGGTAACAGGAGGCTGGGGACACGATGTTAACCTAGGTTCAGGCCCTCTTGATGGAGGTAATACCCTACTTCCTGCTTGATTGATCTTGATGATATGAGTGTTACAAGAGTTGATCTACCACGAGATTAGAGAGGCTAAACCCTAGAAGCCTATGGTATGATTGTTGTTGTGTCCCTACGGACTACACCCTCTGGTTTATATAGACACCGAAGGGGGCTAGGGTTACATAGAGTCGGTTTACAGAGGAGGAGATCTACATCCAATTTGCCAAGCTTGCCTTCCACGCCAAGGAGAGTCCCATCCGGACACGGGACAAAGTCTTCTATCTTGTATCTTCATAGTCCAATAGTCCGGCCAAAGTATATAGTCCGACAGTCCGGATACCGCCTTATAGACACCGGACTTGATCCTCGACGGATTCGAGCCACAGCCGAGCGTGCCGTACTGTCACGATGGGCATGATTTAGCTCCGCCGCTGGACAGTACCCTGGAGGCCGCACTCGAAACCACTCCGATCTTCAATTTGGAGCCAGCTCCGCAGATCGAGGATGGATGCCTAGACACCGCCTCGGGGGATGCAACCTCTACGGCGATAGATCCGAACACTGACTTCGTCCCTCATAAAGCTCGTGACTCCAAGGTTCCGGACTCCTTGCCGGACTCCGAACCTCCCGCGCCCACCCCGATCGAATCCGACTGGGCGCCGATCATGGAGTTCACCGCAGCGGACGTCCCTCAACACTCACCTTTCGGCGACATCTTGAGTTCGCTAAAATACCTCTCGTTATCAGGAGAGACCTGGCTAGATAGTGGTCAGGACGGCTGGGATGCGTACGACGAAGAAATTCAAAGCCCACCCACCACCCACTTGGTAGCCGCTATCGACGATTTAACTGACATGCTAGACTACGACTCCGAAGACATCGACGGTATGGACGACGATGCCGGGGACGACCAAGAACCAGCGCCTAACGGGCGCAGGAAAGCCACCCCATCCCACAACGTATGCATGGTGGACAAACCAAAAGGAAGCGACAATGAGGAAAAACGGGACGTGGCGAAGGACAACTCCCCCAACAGACAAACAAAGCGGCGACGCAAGCGCCACCCGAAGACCGGCACCGACAAAAACGATACCCATATGGACCCGGCCCTAGAGCAGGGCGAAGCAGTGGACGACTTACACGTCAACAAGCAGCCAGCCAAACATGAACCGGACAAGCAGCCCATCCCCGGCGAAGATGATCTCACATCACCAGAGCATATGAATCTCCATAACAGGCTCGTCGCCACTGCAAGAAGTTTGAAGAAGCAAAAGCGGAAGCTCAAAACAGCGGAAGACACACTCAGAATGAGATGGAGCAAAGTACTCAACACCACAGATAAATATGGCACTAATCACCAGACAAAGAGCTACCCGAAGCGCAAGCTGTTGCCCGAATTTGATGAGGATGCCTTCGAGCCCCCGCAGTCAAAAAAGAAAGGGGCCGCCTGGCCGGATAGACGACCAGATGACAGGCTAAGAGCAACACGGGGCGCCACACACAAGCCGGCATATGATCAACATAAAGATCTTCAGAAAAAGGATAACCCGGCCAGGTCTATCTATGGGCCAAAAAAGAAGACTCCAGGAAGTAACACAACCAGCCGAGCATTTGAAGACAACAGCACACCCAAGTACAGGGGCGCCGCACACCAACTATGTTTTACCGACGAGGTACTGGATCATGGATTTCCAGCGGGATTTAAACCCATAAACATAGAGGCATACGACGGAACAACAGACCCCGGAGTCTGGATTGAGGATTATATCCTACACACACACATGGCAAGAGGAGATGATCTCCATGCCATAAAATACCTTCCCCTCAAGCTCAAAGGGCCAGCCCGGCATTGGCTTAAAAGCCTCCCAGAAAATATGATTGGGAGTTGGGAAGAGCTTGAGGATGCGTTTCGAGCAAATTTTCAAGGGACTTATGTCCGGCCTCCGGATGCAGATGATTTAAGTCACATAACTCAACAGCCCAGAGAATCAGCATGCAAATTCTGGAACAGGTTCCTCACTAAAAAGAACCAAACAGTTGACTGTCCGGACGCTGAAGCCTTAGCAGCCTTCAAACACAACGTCCGAGACGAATGGCTCACCAGACACCTCGGCCAGGAAAAACCAAGAACAATGGCCGCACTAACAAGTCTCATGACCCGCTTTTGCGCGGGGGAAGACAGCTGGTTGGCTAGATGCAGCACCAGCAACCCGAGTACATCCAAACTCAGGGATGGAAATGGGAAATCACGACGCAAAAAAGATCAGCGCCGGAACAAGGAGAATGGCCCAAATAGTACGGCGGTCAACGCCGGATTCAAAAGCTCTCGGCCGAACAACAAAACACTGCCCTTAAAGGATAACAGTGACGAGCTATCCAACCTCAACAAGATTCTGGATAGACTGTGTCAAATACACGGTACCTTCGGGAGGCCTGCAAACCATACCCATAGAGATTGTTGGGTCTTCAAGCAGTCCGGCCGACTTAACACCGAACACAAAGGGCTCGACACACCAAGTGAAAGTGATGAAACCCAAAAGCAGCGCTCCGGAAACCAAAAGACTTTCCCATTAGAAGTCAAAACAGTGAACTCACTTCACGTGATAACACGCAGCGTGGCCCCTGCTATACCAGGACACCGTCCGCAGACTGCGGATAGAACCCACCAAAATTCGCTATAGCAAGCACTTCCTTCAAAGGAGTGACGCCAGGCCTTTTTAGCCAATTTTACAGGCTCTGTACCACTAGGGGTCGTGTTCGGTTCATCCGACAACCTCCGTCGCGAAAAGCTCACCCTCCATCGCCCCATTTAGCAGTAGCCCTTAAGCACTACTGGGCGTGCAGCTTTCGCCTGCTTTAATGCAATACCACATTACACGTCTCTTACACTTAAAAATGCCCGGTCCACGTGGCATATTCTTAAGACTCCAGGTGTCTCTCGACCATAGAGAATGTGCGGCTGCCTAGACAGCCACACATTATTCCGACCTTGCAGGTCAAAGCCCCTAAAAACAGGTCATTTAGACCTCAGACATGGTTAGACGAGTCTGGCGTAACTTAACAAGGGGCTTCCCAGCCGCATACCCCCTTTTTTAGGGGGCCGCGCATACATGATGAAAGCTAATAAAGCTCAACTTTCTTCATCTTCCAAATTATACTTTATTTTGATACACTTTTTGCACGACATTTCTTAGAAACTAAGTCCTTCTCTTTTACAGATGAAGCACATGCTACACCCGTCCAGGATACAGCACACCGGAGACACATGCGCAGACGTGCAGTAGGGACCCGTTGCAAGGATTCTTTTCAGATTAAGACCCTGTGTAAACCTTTCTCACTGTCTCTTGTTGATAAACATCCCCCGGTTTCTTACCAGAGCCGAGGAGGAGGCTGGCGTTTTGGCATCGGCTGCGTAAGAAGTTCCCGCCTGTACCTGGACACTAGGGGCTTAGGGCGTTTATTCTGCCCGATATCATAAAGACTGAACACCTCAGGGAGTGTTCGGCGTCTCGAGTTAGGCCTTATATGCATCAGCTCCGAATCATGTCTTTGGTCAAATGTTGGGTTTGCCCGGCTCCTGTGTTTTGCTGCCTTACGTTCCATATCATCGGCTAACGCGGCACCAGGAGAACTACTGCGATTGTGCCCCGGTTCGGCCGGGAGAGCACCTCAGTAGAGAAAGCCAAAAACTGACTGTCATGATATAGCGAGAGACTGGTCAACCACTCGATCGACCATTGGAATGTTTAGAATTCCTCCGCTTTGACGAAGGACCGCTTCTCGGTCAGCCACATACGCGCCCCAAGTTCGGAGAAGCGCGGTGCCATCAGGGGCTATATAGTAGCCCCACATTCGAGCTCCTATGGCTAAGTGAAAGTGATAAAGCATTATAGTCCGGTTGCCTAGTTTGCTATGCTATCACCTCCTTAAAAGGACCAAGACATTGGATTAAGTGTGAAAAAGCGTTTTTCTTTTTGCAAACACCCCCGCACCATGTGCGTGGGGGCTGAAGCCAAAGACTGCCATCTTTCAGATTATACATACATATACGGCCGCACAGGAGATAGTTCAATACGTGAACACACAAGTATAAAAAGTCATTGCATTATAAACATGATCTTAGAAATCATACATGTCATTCAAACATAACATCTTTCAAGCACTGCGACTCTATTATACGAGCGCCCTGCAGGACTTCCTCAAAGTAATGCTCGGTGGGGACTCGGCTTTTGTCCGAACCCCGGGATGCAACAGCGGTGGCATCCATCTCCGCCCAATATGTTTTACCACGGGCGAGAGGCATCCGCGCACCTTCTATGCATGCTGACCGCTTCATCGCCTTAATATGCGGCACTGCCCCAAGGAATTGCTGCAACAAGCCAAAATAACTCTTCGGCTTGGGCCTTTTCGGCCACAGATGAGTTACCACATCCGTCATGGCTAGTCCGGACAATCTATTCAGCTCAGCCCACTCAACCAGCCGATCACTCAATGGAAGTGGACGCTCCGGACTATGGAATTAAGACCAGAAAAGCTCTTCCATTTCATGATCCTCTTGGCTTCGAAAGTGCACGACTGCGTCAGCCGCACTCGCCGCCAAGTCCAGATAAGGATCCTCCGCACCGTACAGTCGGCCCAACTGAGCATACTTCGGATCCGTGAACTTCCTACGCAGCATAAAGGGCTTTCCAGCCACAATGTCTCCGACCTGACGCAGTTCCTCCTTCATAGCCCGCATCGCACTACGGGCATCCTTGGCCTCGGCATCGGCCTTCTTCAGGTCCTCTCGCTCCGCTCGGCGTTCTCCTTCAAGAACTTCCAGGCGGTCGATAGCAACTCTTAATTTCATGGCCATTCCAGCCATCTCCTCCCTGCTTCGGCAGTGAGCAGCCTTCTCGGCTTCTAACCCTTCCGCTGCCTTCAAGGCAGCCGCCTCGCTCTTTCTGGCTTGCTCCTTGGCCCGAGCAAGTTCTGCTCGAAGGTCCTCCACAGCAGCAGCACCATCTGCATCTAAGCATACAATTTGTAAGGAATGGGCGTCAGCTCCCTTACTAACCAACCGCGGGGCAACCACATACCTTCTGACTCATCAAGTCATCTATTGACCAGCGAGATGTCTGCATCTCAGCGTCGAGTTGCTTCTTCAGCTCGGGAAATTCATCAGTCCGGCTGGCCACCGAATGTTCCGCCACCTGCATGGGAAAGGCGACAGTTAATAACCGAGATTACGATCCTAGGCACGCTGTCGTTTTTGACAACATACCAAGTCTCGGGGGCTACTATCTATACAGGGCGCACTTCATGTGCAAAACTGTCAACAGGTATGTCATTTTTTGCGTACCTCAAATCCCGTCAGTAAACTTCCGACGGCCTCATACAACCCGGTTTCGGCAGACGAGATCCTCTCAATCACATCACCCATTAATGTGCGGTGATCTTCTGAGATGAACGCCCTCTTAAGCAAATCCTACAGCTCCACCGGCCGTACTCCAATGGGCGCCGAACTCTCCGGTCCTGCCAGATTCGGGGAGACCCTCCGCGATGACACCTCAGGGTCGTCCGCCCCGCACGATGGGGTGGCAGATGAAGTCGTTTCGCTTTCCATCATCTCCGGACGAAGGTCTCCAGAAGATGAGCTGTGCTGAGATGGGCTGGGATCTGAACTACAAGGTAAAAACTTCGTTACCTTTATACATTAAGTAGGGGTGTCTGATAATTATAAAATCCCCCTTTTCACTTACGGCTCATTAGAGGGATGATTCCTCCGAGGAGACAGTACGGCCGGGGCACTTTCTGGCGCAGGACCTTCCGGTACAGATTTCTTTCCCCGCTTTGAGGCCTTGGCCTCCGGGTCTTCGGAAGCGTTCCTCTTCTCCCCCTGGAAGGAGGGACTCTCGGTTCCTCCCTTACTAAACGCCTCATTGGCAGAGGTGACAGTTTCCCCGTGTCCCCCTTCGCCCTCATTCGAAGGTGCAACCTCCAACATTTTGATTAACACGGGATCCTGCGTGGTCTCAGGGAGGGGGGCCGGACACCGTATCAGTTTTTCTTGTGCTATCCACTCCTGTCCAGGGATAGCTGGTTAAAAGGCAAGCTCACGATAAATAAATGGATGGTGTGTCCGGACACAGGGCTACTTACTTGAGTATCCGGGTGATTGCAGCTTAGGCCAGCGTCCTCGGTCAATTTTTGATGCGTCTCTTGCGATCCGAAGAACAGTTTATACATCTCCATGGGAGTCAAACCCATGAAGTGTTGAAGAGCTCGCGGCTCCTCCGGATAAAATTCCCACAGGCGGAGGGGGCGACGTTCGCAGGGCAGTAGGCGCCGGATCAACATGACCTGCACCACTGCGACCAGATTGATCTCCCTTTCTTGGAGGCCTCGAATCCGGTCCTGCAACAGGGGGACGTCTTTGGGCGGCCCCCAGTCACGCCCCTTGTTGACCCATGACGTCAGCTGCTGTGGAGGGCCCGAGCGAAAGACGGGCGGCGGCTTCTGCCTGCTGCCCCGGGGAGTGGTGATATAAAACCACTCCTGTTGCCACAAGCCGAGCTCCTCTTGGAAAGAGCCCTTGGGACATGGAGCTTCGGCCCTCTTGCTTATAACCGCCCCTCCGCACTCTGCCTGACGCCCCTCAATCATCTTCGGCTCCACATTGAAGGTTTTGAGCCATAAGCCGAAGTGAGGGGTAGTGCGGAGGAAGGCTTCACAGACGACAATGAATGATGAGATATGGAGGATGGACTCCTGAGCCAGGTCGTGGAATTCCAGCCCATAGTAAAACATGAGCCCCCTCATGAAGGGATCCGTCGGGAAGCTTAAACCCCGACGGAAGTGAGACGTGAACACGACGATCTCGCCAGGCTCGGGAGTTGGGATAACTTGCCCTCGGGCAGGCAGCCTATGCGAAATCTCGTAGGTTAAATACCTGGCATCTCTCAGCTTTAGCACGTCCTCCTCCGTGACGGAGGAGGGCATCCACTGGCCTCGTAGATCAGGACTGGACATTGTCGAGGATCGAAGGTACCTGAATTCGGAGCCCTGGGTGTTGGAACTCAGAGAGAGGGGCGGATTCGATAGAGGATTGAATAAAAAGAACATGCCTTGGTCTCATTATAAAGAGGAAGAATACCAAGAGCCGTCCCCGCAACCGTTTGGAACCCGCCTTCGATGGAGGGGGCGTGGCAACGGGCGCGGTTGGGTTACCCACGTCCGTATTAATGGGAATCCTGGAATAAGGGGAACACGATCTCTGCTTCGACAAGACGTGCCAAGGAAACTGCCTCGCTAAACGCGCTGAGGTGGAATAATAAAAACAATTCGAGTAAAGGCTTGGAAGTGGTGTGACGTTACGCCACAGAATATGTCAGCAGATTGATCTTGTGTAATATTATTCTCTCTACGGTGGTATGTGGAATTTATTTTTGCAGAGCCGGACACTATCCTGGTGTTCACAATCTTCTATAAATTATTCGGAGGAGGAACCCGTCTTGCAATGCCGAAGACAATATGCGCGCCGGACTCGTCGTCATTGAAGCCTGGTTCAGGGGCTACTGAGGGAGTCCCGGACTAGGGGGTGTCCGGATAGCCGAACTATCATCATCGGCCGGACTCCAAGACTATGAAGATACAAGATTGAAGACTTTGTCCCGTGTCCGGATGGGACTTTCCTTGGCGTGGAAGGCAAGCTTGGCAATACGGATATGTAGATCTCCTACCTTTGTAACCGACTCTGTGTAACCCTAGCCCTCTCCGGTGTCTATATAAATCGAATGGCTTTAGTCCGTAGGACGAACAACAATCATACCATAGGCTAGCTTCTAGGGTTTAGCCTCCTTGATCTCGTGGTAGATCTACTCTTGTAACACACATCATCAATATTAATCAAGCAGGACGTAGGGTTTTACCTCCATCAAGAGGGCTCGAACCTGGGTAAAAACAAAGTGTCCCTCGTCTCCTGTTACCATCCGCCTAGACACACAGTTCGGGACCCCCTACCCGAGATCCGCCGGTTTTGACACCGACAACTGCCGTGAAGAAAGCGCAATTACAATTTTCTGCAACAATTGCACGGACAAGGGAATCATGAACGCCATAAGTCATCGCGAAGTCACACGCTTCGCCGACCTAGCGACCATTGTACAAAAATACTGTGCGATGGAGAGTGCCTGGAAAACCAAAACTATGTTTTGGGACAATTCGGCCCTGAATACAACCCCAGTCCGGAACAAAAGGGTGTGTCATACTCAAGCACTGGGTTAAAAACCAAAAAGCAAAAACCCCCTAAAGGGCACGGAACCGTACTGGAGGGATGGCTCAACGGACCCTGCAAAATCCATAGTACGGAGGACGCCACTCCAACACATAGCCTTCGAGCATGTTGGATACTACGGCAGGTGGCCAAAAGTGGCGAAGGCTTTCTAGCCCAGGGCAACCAGCCCAACAGTACCAGTATGGTACTAACAGTCTTCGAGACTTTCGCATAAAATAACATGCGAAAATAAACAATCCGCAGCCTCGCCGAAGTCTACCAAGTAGCAACAACAAATCCATAGAGCGACACGGCTATCACCTTCAATGCCAGCGATGAACCTAAATTCCGAACAGCTCGAGCACCAGCCGCATTGGTCCTCAGTCCGATAGTGGATGGTTTTCGTCTTACCAAGGTGCTCATGGATGGCGGCAGCGGATTAAACCTCATCTATGGGGAAACCCTTCAAAAAATGGAATTGACTGGAGCCGCATTGAGCGAAGCAGCACAACCTTCAGGGGAATAATCCCTAGTCAAGAAGTACGCTGCACAGGAAAAATCACACTAGACGTAGTGTTCGGCTCGCCGGACAACTACAGGTCCGAAGAGGTCACGTTCCAAGTGGCCCCATACGGCAGCGGATATCACGCCTTGTTAGGGCGAGAGGCATTCACAATCTTCCAAGCTATACCCCATTACGGGTACATGAAGCTCAAAATGCCCGGGCCCAATGGAATAATCACTCTCGTCAGTGATCCGGATATAGCACTCTGCGCTGAAAATAAAACAGCCGCACTGGCCCTAGAGGCATTATCCGAAGCCCTAGCGGCAGAAGAACTCACTGCGCTACGCTCCACGGTGGATAGGGACGATGTGATACTCGATAAGAGGTCTAAGTCCACCTCTTTTAAACCAGCAGACGAAATAGTCAAATTCCAGGTCCATCCAACGGACCCCACAAAGACGGCCTCCATTGGGGCACAATTAAAACCTGATGTAGAAGCCGCACTTCGAGAATTCCTTCGGGAAAATTGGGACATTTTCGCCTGGCACCCTTCAGACATGCCAGGAATCCCAAGAAGGCTGGCAGAGCACAGCCTAAATATCCTAAAAGGATTTAAGCCAGTCAAACAGGCTCTTCGGCGATTTTTCGAACCCAAAAGACAGGCAATGGGAGAGGAGCTAGCCAAGCTCTTAGAAGCCGGATTCATCAAAGATATAAAACATCCGGACTGGCTAGCCAACCTGGTAATGGTACCCAAAAAGGACAAATCCTGGCGCCTTTGTGTCGATTTCAAAGACCTTAACAAGGCCTGTCCAAAGGACCCTTTCCCTCTCCCTCGCATCGACCAAATCATCGATGCTACCGTAGGGCACGATTCATTGTGCTTCCTCGACGCATACTCCGGATACCATCAAATCAAGATGGCGGAAAAAACCAGGCCGCAACGGCATTTATTACTCCATACGGACCATTCTGCTTCAACACAATGCCCTTCGGACTCAAAAACGCTGGCGCAACATATCGGCGCATGATTCAGACATGTCTGGCCACCCAGATAGGCAAAACAGTAGAGGCATACGTAGACGATGTGGTCGTCCAGACCAAACACGTCGAAACTCTAGTAGACGACTTGAGGGTGACATTCGACAACCTCTAAGCATATGACATTAAGCTCAACCCGGAAAAATGTGTTTTCGGCATACCAGCCGGAAAGCTCTTGGGCTTCATTGTATCCGGTAGAGGAATTGAAGCAAACCCAGCAAAGATCCGAGCTCTGTCACAATTGGATATCCCAAAAGACCTCAAGCAAATACAAAAACTAACTGGATGCGTGGCGGCCCTAAGCCACTTCATCTCCCGTTTGGGAGAAAAGGCACTGCCCCTCTATCGCCTCCTCCGACGCACCGAACATTTCGAATGGACGGATGCTGCCACGGCCGGACTCGAAGAAATTAAGGCCGTATTGGCAACAAATCTGGTCCTGGCCGCGCCCAACCCGGGCGAACCGATGTTGTTATATATCGCGGCAACACATCAAGTTGTCAGCGCGGTACTCGTCGTCGAACGAGAAACAGAAGGGCACAAATTCCCTCTTCAAAAACCAGTGTACTACGTATCCACTGTCTTAACCCCATGCAAGTCCCGGTACCCGCACTATCAAAAGATATCGTATGCGGTGTTCATGGCATCCCGGAAGCTGCGTCACTACTTTCAAGAGTGTTCCATAACGGTGGCCTCCGAAGTACCTCTCAACGACATTATAAACAATTGCGATGCGACGGGCAGGATTGCAAAATGGGCCATCGAGCTCTTACCATTTGACATAACCTACAAACCACGGCGAGCTATCAAGTCGCAAGTTCTGGACGACTTCATCGCCCAATGGACCGCGAACTCCCTAAAGAGTACGGCGCATACTCCAATTGGATCATGCATTTCGACGGCTCCAAAATGTTGGCTGGCTTGGGGGCTAGCGTCGTCTTGACGTCCCCAACCGGAGACACAGTCCAATACTTGCTTCAAATAATGTACACGGACTCCAACAATGCAGCCGAATACGAGGCCCTTCTACATGGCCTCCGGATGGCAATCTCCATGGGTTTTCAACGCCTAGAGGTGCGCGGGGATTCAAACCTCGCAATATCCCAAGTAAATGGAGACTTTGACGCCAAGGATCTGAAAATGGCAGCCTACCGTAACGCTGTCCTAAAAATGTCAGCCTGGTTCGAAGGACTCGTATTCCACCATGTAGCCCGGGATAATAACCATGCAGTAGACGTGTTGGCACGCATCGGCGCAAAACACGACGCCGTCCCTCCAAACATCTTCCTGGAGTGGCTCTTTAAGCCATCCGTATTATGGGAAGAGGAGTCCGGAAATAACAATCCGGAACCAACTGCATCGCCTAACACAGAGCATTCTGACACAATCGGTGGCTCAGCCAATGAAATAACAGATTCAGCCCATGAAATACTGGCAGTAATTGCCCCGTGGACGGAACCATTCCTAGCCTACTTAATCAGGAAGGAACTTCCCGAAGACCAAAATGAGGCCCGCTGCATAGTTCGGTGATCCAAAGCCTACAAGGTCCATGAGGGAGAACTTTATAAGAAAAGCACAACCGGAGTCCTTCAAAGGTGTATATCCGAAGAGGAAGGGCGAAATCTCCTTGCTGAAATTCACGCCGGACTCGGCGGGCACCACGCCGCCGCTCGGGCCCTTGTAGGCAAGGCCTTCCGTATAAGATTTTATTGGCCGACCACCCGGGCAGACGCTCAGGACTTAGTCCAATGATGCGTCGGTTGCCAGCTCTTTGCTAATCAGAGCCACATGCCACCTACGCCCTCAAAACTATACCCATCACTTGGCCGTTCGCGGTCTGGGGGCTTGACATGGTTGGACCCCTTAAAGGGGGAACCCACAAGCACAAATACTTATTAGTCATGGTGGACAAATTCACCAAATGGATAGAGGCCAAGCCGGTTAAAACGGCAGAATCCGGACCTGTGATAGACTTCATATCTGGGGTAGTACACCGTTTTGGCGTCCCCCATAGCATCATCACTGACAATGGCACGAATTTCACGGCTGACGAGGTTAAACTCTGGTGCAAAAACATGGGCATCAAGCTCGACTATGCTTCAGTCTACCACCCTCAAACTAACGGTCAAGTGGAACGAGCAAATGGTCTAATCATGAGCGGCATCAAACCCAGATTAGTGCGGTCCCTCATGGAATCTAACACGCACTGGGTAGAGGAGCTCGACTCCGTACTCTGGGGGCTGCGGACCACGCCAAACCGCACAACCGGATTCACACCATTTTTTATGGTATACGGTGCTGAGGCAGTTTTACCCTGCGATATAATTTATGACTCACCTCGCGTGCGCATGTACGAGGAAAGGGAAGCCGAGTTGGATCGGCAGGACAGTTTGGACGCTTTGGAGGAGGAGCGCAACGTGGCAAAATCTCGTTCCGCATTCTATCAACAGCAGGCTCAAAGATATCAAAGCAGAGAAGTACGGGCCAAAACTTACAATGTTGGCGAGCTAGTTCTACGCCTGCCGGACAAGAAAAAGGACAAACTTAAGCCCAAATGGGAAGGTCCCTTCATCATCGACCAAGTCCTTACCGGCAGTGCATACCGTCTATGCAACGCATCTGACAACAGACTCGAGCCAAACCCATGGAACGCAGCCCATCTCCGAAGATTTTACGCCTAGCGCCGGACTCAGGGTTCGTCTCCTTCCTCCGTCCACCTTTCATATTTTTTCGCTGTCTTTGTTTTCCCTCCTTTTTCCTCCCTCTTTCAGTACAAGCCCCTTGAGGGCCGATCTGCGCTTTGTTCGCACTCACTCGATGTGCTACTCGCACTCGTTATACCTGGGGGCTTCTTTAACAGAAGCTTACTTCTATGGGCTTCATGCCCAACACATGTGTCATACTTCCGCATGTACCTTTTGATCACCATTATATGCATCGATATGACTTAAGTTTTGGCCAAGCCGGGTTGCCTGGCTCCTGTGCTTACCCCTACGTTCCCGATTGTTTGGCTAGGAGGTAAAGGGAGCACCTCTGCGATTGTTACTGCCGGGTCAGCCGGATGTGTACCTCAGACTGGGTGAAGCCGAAGGCTAGCGTTCTTAAGGGAATATTCGGTCGGTGACCCGAAAGATGATTTATTTACCAATTTATCTGCCCCCGGATGCTTTTTCTGCTATTTTCGCAGTCCGGACATGCACTTTAGGGCATGCCTCATAGGGAAAGGAACCCTTAACGAAACTATTCTCCCTGGAAGATGTTTCTTACTAACCATGTAATATAACATAGCTAGTTGGGCACTTGTCTGATAAAGCAATTATGACCCCTACGCCTTGTCTCCATGCATGCCTCGGTTCTTTTATAACCGTAAAGGTATTCGGACACACTCCGGACTTTTGGGTCCCGAGGTTGAAGCGAAAAGGTCCGCAAAGACAAACGATCTACAATCCGGCTAGAAGGCATTTTACATGTCATTTTAAAAATTACATCGTCAAACTGACTGATTGTACTCCTCTTCAATCCCATCTAACAGGCTATCTAATTTACAGTCCTGTTGGGAATATTTGGCGGCCAATTCTACTTGGCCGTACATCAGGCTCACAGGGATCTCCTTCCCATCGGGCCCCACAGGTCCGACCTCGGCCATGTGGTTTGGGTCAGCCTTCGGGTACCGCGTCTTCACCATGGCCTAGGCCTCCCTGGCGCCTTGATGGCAGGCTGATATCTTCCACAAACGGAGACGCTGCCGTACTCCCTGAAGCTTCTCAGCAAGCCCTCCAAGACCCTCGGGTAGGGAGATGGACGGCCATAAGGCCTGAACGACGCCGCTCATCGCCTGCCGATCACGTTCGTGTAGTTGCAGCAGCTCGGGAAGAGGGTCTCCCGTGGAACCAGGCATCTCCTCCGCCGGACGACCCGTGAGCACACCTACAGACACATTTCTGTCAATCGACTTCCTCGCCGAACTCTTCTTTTCAAAAGAGTTTGCTCAAGCACTTACTATAAATGCCGCGACGAAGCCGCCGATTCTCCTTTACGGAGTCAGACAGCCGGACCCGAACATCTTTTAGTTCTTCGCCCAGCTGGGTGTTGGCATCCTGGAGTTTGTTCCTCTCCTGCTGCACCCTCATAAGCACCCTCTCGCCGGCCTTCAACTGGCGCAGCAGCTGTTGCTTGTCCGGATCTAGTCCGGCAACCTCTGCAATATTATTGTCAGACTATATACACACGCCGCACTTCATAAACTACTTCTTCTCAAAATATGAATTACCAGAGGGGGTCTCCGTGGCTCCCCCGGCAACGGCTAGTGTGGCCTCAAGTTCGGCCTTGCATTCTTGAAGCTCCTGGGACAGGTGGGTATTCTTCTTGGTAAGATCCTGCATTACAAATGATCCTTAAATAAGTTAGTTTAACTATTTTAAGTCTCGGGGGCTACTGGCATATATAACTATTAAAATTCCTCACCCGTATGTCTTTTACATACTGCTCCGTGGCTCTGGTTAAACCATCTTGAGCAGCACGGAGGTGCGCGTCTCCCGCATTAAAGGCATTCAACGCCTCTGGGGAGAAACACGCGTCACGAAGAACTGTCCGACGGCGCCTGTGATTCATGGCGCTCTCCACCTCGGACCTAGTGGCGGACAACCTGTCGGCATCCTCCGTTGGAGGAGCATCCGGCTCGCGCCTTGCGCCTGTCTCCCCCTCCGGACCAGGCGTTGGAGCCTGGCTGGCGGAGGCTTGGTTGGCACCCTCTCCGGACTCAGTCCGGCGAGCGCTCTTTCTCCTAGAAGAATCATGAGCATTAATATGCCTCCCAGGAGTCTTTCCCTTAAAAGACAAAGGTGCACCATACCTTTGCGGTGATGTTTCGATTCGCGCCGCACTCCTCTTCCGCTTGCTAGGCCGCACTGACCTCGTTTGGTTAGTCGCCGCAGGCTCGGCTTCCCGCCGTAAAGGCACCTCCTGCGAAGCGCCATTGGTACATGGTGGTCAGGAATAAACATTAAAAAAGTAACGGTGTCAGGACTTCGATCGTACTCACCTGGGAAGCCGGACATAAACCGGGGTAGTCAGCCGTAATGGCGACTAAAGCATTGTCTATGCTGAGCTGGTGGAACACCCCATCAATCAAATCCACCTTTATGTCCGGATCCTCTTCGGAGGCCGGATCAAGGGATCTTCCCGGATCCTCGGGTTGTGGAGCTGGGCTTTCTATGCCCTCCACATCCCGGCGTAGTTCCTGCGTCGAAATCATAAAGTAAGACACTTATCCTTGAAAGCACGGATCAGATATATAAGCGTCCGCTTACCTAGCTCCGAGGGTTATTCATGGAGAATCCATTCAATGGATTCGTGCGGAAGAAGTCCTCCTCCTCCCCCTTGTACAAGCCGAACATGATCTTCACCAGATCGGCGGCCGATCCCGGCCCCGTGCGGCCATGACGGGTGTCGTTGTTATCCCTGTTGAAATCCCACATGGGGTGGCCCCTATATTGGAGCGGCTGCACCCCTTGCATAATGCATGTGACCATGACTCCAATCATGGTTAATCCGGAATGGGCTAGTAACCGTATCCGGCCCATCAGATAGTGGACGCTCCTGTGATCTTCCCGTTGAGGGCTCCGTGGGCGCCAACTCAGGCGTTTCTTCAAAGGAGTGTTGCTAACCTCCGGGAGGCCGATCCGGACTGGATCCGGCAGCGGGGCGTCTTCCATATAAAACCACTCCGAAGGCCAGTCTTCGGATGCCTTCTTCGGGGTTCCGGATAGGTATCCGGTCCCAGCGATGCGCCATATTTCGGCTCCGCCCACTTGATATATCGACCCCTCGTAAGAACGGGGTACGAGGCAAAACAGCCTCTTCCACAACGCAAAATGGGGCTCGATGCCCAAGAACAGCTAGCAAAGAGCTACAAAACCCGCGATGTGCAAAATGGAGGCGGGCGTGAGGTGGTGAAGTTGGAGTCCATAAAACTCCAGGAGCCCCCGGAGAAACGGATGTATAGGAAATCCGAGTCCCCTTATTAAGTAGGGGACGAAGCATACCCGCTCTCCTTTGGGGGGATTGGGGACACTCTCAACCTGCTTCCCACCCTTGTAGGTGGCCAGTCCGGCTCGAACCGGAACCATAAAGGCCGGGGGAAGGTATCCCTCTGCTTGGAGCGTCACTAACTCGCTATGCAGGACTGATCATCTCCTCCAATCTACTGGCTAAGGACTGGGAGCGTGAGAAGAGGATCCACATTGACTGTCCATGTTGGAATGGATTTCTTGTCAGATGCGCCTCGATGAGTACTTGCGGAAGGAGGATGGTGTGATTTGGATCTGGATCCACGCCTTTCTTATAGGCAGCTTATTCGCGCAGCTAGGGGGTAAAACGTCAGAATACCCTGGCTTTTCGCATTCGTATGACACGTGGAAGAAGGCCATTATTGGACGTAGAAGCCAAGGAGCGCAACATTTATGAAGCAACCGGACACTATCTGGCAAACACGTGGAGCATGAAGGAGAACCCGCCTTGCAAATGTCGAAGACAACATACGCGCTGGACTCGTCGTCATTGAAGCCTGGTTCGGCGGCTACTGAGGGAGTCCTGGACTAGGGGGTGTCCGGATAGCCGAACTACCATCATCGGCCGGACTCCAAGACTATGAAGATACAAGATTGAAGACTTCGTCCCGTGTCCGGATGGGACTTTCCTTGGCGTGGAGTGCAAGCTTGGCGATACGGATATGTAGATCTCCTACCATTGTAACCGACTCTGTGTAACCCTAGCCCTCTCCGGTGTCTATATAAACCGGATGGCTTTAGTCCGTAGGACGAACAACAATCATACCATAGGCTAGCTTCTAGGGTTTAGCCTCCTTGATCTCGTGGTAGATCTACTCTTGTAACACACATCATCAATATTAATCAAGCAGGACGTAGGGTTTTACCTCCATCAAGAGGGCCCGAACCTGGGTAAAACATCGTGTCCCTTGTCTCCTGTTACCATCCGCCTGGACGCACAGTTCGGGACCCCCTACCCGAGATCCGCCGGTTTTGACACCGACAATACCCATAGGATTTTTGTATGCAGTTCTATAGGCCCATAATGCATAATCAAGTTTTTTGGACCAATTCTTTCTAGATCTATTCACAGTCTTTTGCAAAATTAATTTGAGCTCTCTATTGCTCAACTCTACTTGACCACTAGACTGCGGGTGATAAGGAGATGCGATTCTATGATTGACATCATACTTAGCGAGCATCTTACGGAAAGCACCATGAATAAAGTGTGAACCACCATCAGTCATAAGATATCTAGGGACTCCAAACCTCGGAAAAATAACTTCCTTAAGCATTTTAATAGAAGTGTTATGATCTACACTACTAGTTGGAATAGCTTCTACCCACTTAGTAACGTAATCAACAGCAACTAAAATATGTGTATAACCATTGGAGGCAGGAAAAGGTCCCATATAATCAAAGCCCCAAACATCAAACGGTTCAATAACAAGATAATAATTCATAGGCATTTCTTGACGTCTACTAATGTTACCTATTCTTTGACATTCATCACAAGATAATACAAACTTACGAGCATCTTTGAAGAGAGTAGGCCAATAAAAACCAGATTGTAGTACCTTGTGTGCAGTTCTATCTCTAGCGTGGTGTCCTCCATAAGATTCAGAGTGACACTTGCGTAGGATTTGTTCCTATTCATGCTCAGGCACACAACGTCTAATAATACCATCTACTCCTTCTTTATAAAGATGTGGATCATCCCAAAAGTAATGTCTTAAATCATAAAAGAAGTTTTTCTTTTGCTGGTATGTGAAACTAGGCGGTATATATTTAGCAACAATGTAATTATCATAATCAGCATACCAAGGAGCAGTATGAGAAGCATTGACAACCGCTAATTGTTCATCAGGAAAACTATCATTAATAGGCAGTGGTTCATCAAGAACATTGTCTAACCTAGACAAGTTGTCCGCAACGGGGTTCTCAGGTCCCTTTCTATCAATAATATGCAAGTCAAATTCTTGGAGCAAGAGAACCCATCTAATGAGTCTAGGCTTAGCATCTTTCTTCTCCATAAGATATTTAATAGCAGCATGATCAGTATGAATTGTAACTTTGGAATCAACAATATAAGGTCTAAACTTATCACATGCAAACACAACTGCTAATAACTCTTTTTCAGTAGTAGCATAATTTCTCTGGGCAGTATCAAGAGTCTTACTAGCATACTGAATAACATTCAGTTTCTTATCGACTCTTTGCCCTAAAACAGCACCTACAGCATAATCACTAGCATCGCACATAATTTCAAAAGGTAAATTCCAATCAGGTGGCTGAACAATAGGTGCAGTGATCAAGGCTTTCTTAAGTGTTTCAAATGCTTCTACACAATCATCATGAAAGACAAAAGGAATATCTTTTTGCAATAAATTAGTCAGAGGCCTAGAGATTTTAGAAAAGTCCTTAATGAACCTCCTATAAAAGCCGGCATGACCAAGGAAACTTCCTATACCTTTTCTGTCCTTGGGACATGGCATCTTTTCAATAGCATCAACTTTGGCTTTATCAACTTCGATACCTCTCTCGGAGATCTTGTGCCCCAAGACAATGCCTTCATTAACCATAAAGTGACACTTTTCCCAATTCAGGACGAGACTAGTGTCTCCTCATCTCTGCAAAACTCGATCAAGGTTGTTCAAACAATCATCAAAAGAGGATCCATAGATGGAGAAATCATCCATGAATACCTCACAAATCTTTTCACAAAAATCAGAAAATATAGCCATCATGCATCTTTGAAAGGTAGCAGGTGCATTACGTAAACCAAAAGGCATACGTCTATAAGCAAAAGTACCAAAAGGGCAAGTAAAAGTAGTTTTAGATTGATCCTTCGCGGACACAGGTATTTGGGAGAAGCCAGAATAACCATCTAGAAAGAAAAAATGTGTGTGTTTGGATAGCCTTTCTAGCATTTGATCAATAAAAGGTAAAGGGTAATGATCTTTCTTAGTAGCTTTATTTAACTTACGAAAATCAATTACCATCCTATAGCCTGTAATAATTCTTTGCGGGATCAATTCATCTTAATCATTAGGAACAACGGTAATACCTCCCTTTTTAGGGACACAATGCACATGGCTTAACCATTCACTATCAGCAACGGGATAAATAATACCTGCCTCAAGGAATTTTAGAATCTCCTTTCTCACCACTTCCTTCATTTTGGGGTTTAATCGTCTTTGAGGATCTCTAACTGGTTTGGCATCTTCCTCCACTAAAATTTTGTGTTGACATAGTGTGGGACTAATGCCCTTAAGATCGTCCAGAGTATATCCAATAGCAGCTCGGTGCTTCTTCAGAGTTTTCAATAATCTTTCTTCTTCTTTCTCTGAAAGGTTAGCACTAATAATAACATGATATACTTCTTTTTCATCAAGATAAGCATACTTGAGATTATCAGGTAAGGGTTTGAGTTCAAACACGGGATCACCCTTGGGTGGAGGGGGATCCCCAAGAATTTCAATGGGAAGGTTATGTTTTAGCATAGGTTCTTGTTTAAGGAACACTTCATCTATTTCTTCCCTTTCCTTCATAAACATATCATTTTCATGGTCTAACAAATATTGTTCTAACAGATCAGTTGGAGGAACAACAATGGAAGCAAGACCAATAATTTCATCCTTACTAGGTGGTTCCCTTTCACGAGGTTGTCTACTAAACTTAGAGAAATTAAACTCATGAGACATACCATCTATGCCAATAGTGACAATATTCTTTTCACAATTAATCTTAGCACTAGCAGTATTCAAGAAGGTCTACCAAAAATAATGGGACAAAAATCATCTTGTGGGGAAGCAAGAACAAGAAAATCAGCAGGGTATTTAATCTTCCCACACAAGACTTCAACATCTCTAACAATCCCAATAGGTTTAATGGTGTCCCTATTAGCAAGCTTAATAGTAACATCAATGTCTTCTAACTCAACAGGTACAATATCATGCATAATTTCTTTATAAAGATCATAAGGTATCGCATTAGCACTAGCACCCATATCACATAGGCCATGATAACAATGATCTCCTATTTTAACAGAAATAACAGGCGTGCCTACAACCGGTCTACGTGTCTTAATATCGGGTCTAGCAATATTAATAGTTTCACCCAAGAAAGAGATAACATGCCCATCTAAGTCCTCATCCAAGAGATCCTTAATCATAGCAATACCAGGTTCAACATTAATTTGCTTAGGAGGTGTATAAGTCCTAGTATTACTCTTACGAACAACAGTCGAAGCTTTAACATGATCTTTTATCCTAACAGGAAAAGGAGGTTTTTCGACATAAGCAGTAGGAATAATAGGATCACTATATGTAATAGTCTTTTCTTCGACTGTAATAGGTGAAACTACTTTCACTTCAACAGGAGGATTATATTTAAACCACTTCTCTTTAGGGAGATCAACTTGAGTAGCAAAAGTTTCACAAAAAGTAGCTACTATCTCAGAGTCAAGTCCATACTTAGAGCTAAATCCACGGAAAGCATCGATATCCATAAAAGATTTAACACAATCAAACTTAGGTGTCATACCTGACTCCTTACCATCGTCAGAACCCCAATCTTCCGAGTTGCATTTAATTCTTTCCAATAAGTCCCATTTGAAATCAATAGTCTACAGCATATAGGAACCAGCACAGGAAGTATCGAGCAGGTTGCGATTATCAAGAGAAAGCCGAGCATAAAAATTCTGAATAATCATTTCCCGAGAGAGCTCATGATTGGGGCATGAATATAACATTGACTTAAGCCTCCCCCAAGCTAGAGCGATCCCTTCGCGAGGCCAGAAATTATATATGTAATTATGATCACGATGAACAAGATGCATAGGATAGAACTTCTGGTGAAATTCCAACTTCAGTCGCTTATAATTCCAAAATCTCGTATCATCGCATAGCCTATACCATGTCATTGCATCTCCCTTCAAAGATAAAGGGAAGATCTTCCTTTTGACAACATCATCGGCGATACCTGCAAGCTTAAATAATCCACAAACTTCATCCACAAAGATAAGGTGTAAGTCGGGATGCAAAGTTCCGTCTCCTGCAAAAGGATTAGCTAGCAGTTTTTCTATCATACCCGAAGGAATCTCAAAGTGAATATTTTCATAAGGTTCAGTAGGTTGAGGAGCATCTCTTTGCTCTTCTGGTTGGGGGTGAAGATACCCCAAACAAGACCCTCAAAGGATTAGTTTCCATAGTAACAAGTAACAAAAAATTTCAGCACACTAAATAAATGTTTCCTTACCAAGTTCCACTCACCAAAAGCGCTACACTCCCCGGCAACGACGCCAAAAAAGAGTCTTGATGACCCACAAGTGTAAGGGATCTATCGTAGTCCTTTCGATAAGTAAGAGTGTTGAACCCAACGAGGAGTAGAAGGAAATGATAAGCGGTTTTCAGTAAGGTTTTCTCTACAAGCACTGAAATTATAGGTGATAGATAGTTTTGTGATAAGATAAATAGTAATGAGCAAAAAGTAAATAAAGTAAATAAAGTGCAGAAAAGTGGCCCAATCCTTTATGTAGCAAAGGATAAGCCCGGACAAATTCTAATAATGAGGAAAGAGCTCCCGAGGACACATTGGGAATTATCGTCAAGCTAGTTTTCATCACATTCGTAAGATTCGCGTTCGGTACTTTGATAATTTGATATGTGGGTGGACCGACACTTGGGTACTGCCCTAACTTGGAAAAGCATCCCACTTATTATTAACCCCTATTGCAAGCAATCCGCAACTACAAAAAGGAGTATTAAGGTAAACCTAACCACAACATTAAACATATGGGCCCATATCAACCCCTAACGAAGCAACGCATAAACTAGGGTTTAAGCTTCTGTCACTCTAGCAACCCATCATCTACTTATTACTTCCCTATGCCTTCCTCTAGGTCCAAATAATGGTGAAGTGTCATGTAGTCGACGTTCACATAACACCACTAGAGGAAAGACAACATACATCTCATCAAAATATCGAACGAATACCAAATTCACATGACTACTAATAGCAAGATTTCACCCATGTCCTCAGGAACAAACGTAACTACTCACAAAGCATATTCATATTCATAATTAGAGGATTAATACTATGCATAAAGGATCTAAACATATGATCTTCAACCAAGTAAACCAATTAGCATCAACTACAAGGAGTAATCAACACTACTAGCAACCCACAAGTACCAACTTGTGGTTTTGATACAAGATTGGATACAACAGATGAACTAGGGTTTTCAGAGGAGATGGTGCTGGTGAAGATGTTGATGGAGATTGACTCCCTCCCGATGAGAGGATCATTGGTGATGACGTTGGTGATGATTTCCCCCTCCCGGAGGGAAGTGTCCCCGGCAGAACAGCTCCGCTAGAGCCCTAGATTGATTCCGCCAAGGTTCCGCCTCGTGGCGATGGAGTTTCATCCCGTAAGCTTGCCCACGATTTTTTCCAGGGTAAGGGTGATGATATAGAAGAAGATGGACGCCGGAGGCCCACCAGGGGGCCCAGGAGATAGGGTGCCGCACCCTATAGGGGAGGGGGCGCCCCTGTCTCCTGGACAGGGTGTGGGCCCCCTGGCCTATTTCTTTCACTCATAAATTCTTAATAAATCCAAAAAGTTGATTCGTGGAGTTTCAGGACTTTTGGAGTTGTGCAGAATAGGTTTCTAATGTTTGCTCCTTTTCGAGCCAGAATTCCAGCTGCCGGCATTCTCCCTCTTCATGGTAAACCTTGTAAAATAAGAGAGAATAGCCATAAGTATTGAGATATAATGTGTAATGACAGTCCATAATGCAATAAATATTGATATAAAAGCATGATGCAAAATGGACGTATCAGGTCTCCAGTTGCATAATCTTACCCCCGCCTCCATACTGCACATTGCGGGCTACGTCACCCTCTGCGTGCTGTTCCTGGGGTGCCAAGCTCATTTCGAGCTATGGAAGAGGTTATTTTGCCTCGTCCCCCGCAACCAGGAGGGATCTATATATCAAGTGGGCGCATCGCCCAGACCGGATACCTGTCCGGTACTCCAAAGAAGGCATCCGAAGACTGGCCCTCGGAGTGGTTTTATGTTGATGACGTTCCCCTTCCGGACCCAGTTCGGACGGGCCTTCCTGAGTTCACCAATTCTCCGCTGAAGAAATGCCAAAGCTAGCGCCCTCAGAGCCCTCAGGAGGAAGAAAATAGGGAAGTCTTCTATCTGATGAGCCGGATACAAACCCTGGCCAAATCAGGATTGACAATAATCGAAGTTATGTCAATATGCATTATAAGGGGAGTGCAACCACTTCAATATAGGGGAAAACCCATGTGGCACTTCAATGGAGAAGACGATGCCTCCCGCTGCGGTCACAAATGTCCGGACTCCGCCACATCTTTGGCGAGGATACTATCTGAATTGTACAAGGGATAAGAAGAGGAGTTCCTCCGCATTAATCCGCGGGACGGAATTTCCATGTACAACCCCCGAAGCTGGGTAAGTTGTTATTTGTTACTCGACTCTATTCGTTCTTACCTTCTTGACCACAATTATTCACCTTGCTATTTCAAAACAGGAACTAAGGAAGACCGTAAAAGAGTTCAACAGCCCTTCTCCACAGCCAGAGGATCCCGGCCGGGCTCTCGACCCCGGACTTGAATAAGATCCGGACATATCCGTGGAATTCATCGACGGGACTTTCTATCAGGCAAGCAGTGGCGGCTCTTTAGTGGCCATCATCGCGGATTATCCCGGACTGCTTCCCGTGTCGCATGTAAGTAATGTCGGGGTTCCAACCTTTCGGAAGGATTCCTTCATTTTGCCATACCTTATGATCACATGTCGCACTTTTATAGAAACGGCGGTCGGGACGTCATGCGGATCCCGCGGGGGCCTCTCAGCAAGAGGCGCCTAGACAAGGTAGGCTTAAAAGGAAGGCGGTTAGGAGCGATACGCAGATGCAGAGGTATTCATTAAACTTGCCCCGTGGTTTATTTGGTCTTTTTGTCGAGGCATGACGATTTGAATTATGTCCCGACAGGAAACACCAGACTGTGCCCGGGGACCCTACCGGCCATGCCTCCAGCAGCCGGATTCTCGGACCGGGTTCACGGGCGGAGGCTGACATGGGGACAGTGCCGAACTATCCTCCTGTGGAGGATACGGATATGCTTTCCGCCACAAATTCAGAAGTGGAGAGCGCCATGAATCACCGGCGCCGACAGGCCGTACTCCGCGGTGGTATTTTTTCCGAAGAGGCGTTCAATGACTTCAATTCCGGACACGCCTATATCCGCGCTGCTCATGATGGACTTGCCAGAGCAACGGACCAGTATGTGAAGGATATACGGGTAATGAAATTTAATAAGTATGTGTAGTAATAGCCCTTGAGACTTGAAACAGTTGGCACAACTAATTTAAGGATCATTAAATGCATAGGTTCTTGTGGAGAAGAATGCCCAATTGTCTCAAGAACTAGAGGAGTGTAAGGCCCAAATGAAGGCCAATGTAGCCGAACAAGAGGGATCCAAAAATGCTTCTTTTGGTAAGGATTTCCTTCTACCAGTTTGTGTGTTCGGCATGGTTTATAAATCTGACGAAAGATTCGGCAGACAATCCCGGAGGAAATCCGAAGACAGTGGGAGATAATGAGCTACATTTGTGAAGTCAGCTGAAGGTGGGCGAACGCATGCTGACGCAGTCTATCCATGAGAAGAATAAGCTGCAAGATGCTAATCTCCAACTGAGCGTCAACTTGAAAGATGTTCGGGCTCAGCTCGCGAATCCTTGAAGGAGAACCGGAGGCTTCGACGCGGCATTTATAGTAAGTGCTTGAACAAACTGTAGTATAGTTCGGCGAGGAGGCGTATTGACAGATTTATGTCTGCAGGTATGTTGACGGGACGCCCTGAAGAGGAGATGCTCGGGTCTGCAGGCGATATGCTGCAAGAGCTTTCACAACTGCACGAGCGGGCTCGGCAGGTGATGCAGGGTATTGCCCAGGCATTGTGGCCGTCCGCTTCCCTGCCAGGAGGCATGGGCGAACTTGTAAAGATGCTCAAAGGAGCACGGCGGCACTTCTAATTATGGAAGATATCAGCTTGTCGGCAAGGTGCGAGAGAAGCTTGGGCCATGGTGAAGACGCGATATGCCAAGGCTGACCCGAACCATATGGCCGAAGTCGGACCGGCTGGGGCAGATGGACAAGAGATACCCGTTAGTTTGGTATATGATGAAGTAGCATTGGCTACAAAGTATTCCCAGCAGGATGGTAAGCTAGACAGCCTGTTGGATGGTATAGAGGAAGAGTACAACCAGTCTATATAATTATGTAATTTTGAATGGGCTCATGTACTCCCTAGCCGGATTGAAAATCATTTGTCGTGGCGGACCTTTTCGCTTCAGCCCCCGGATCCGACAGTCCGGTGTGTATCCGAATACCCACACGGTAATGAAAAACCGGGGTATGCGTGGAAACCAGGTGTAGGGGTCATAAGTGCTTGAACAGATAAGTACCCAACTAGTTATGTTATATTACATGGATAGTAAGAAACATCTTCAAGAGAGAATAGTTCCGTTAAGGGTTCCTTTCTCTGGGTACGCATGCATCGATGTGCATGTCCGAACTGCGAACAGAAGTGCAGGAAACAAAACATTTGGGTATTTTTGTTGTTAGGAACGAGAACATCTTTTCTTCACCGACCAAATATTCCCTTAAGAACGCTAGCTTTCGGCTTCACCCAGTCTGAGGTACACATCCGGCTCAACCGGCAGTAACAATCGCAGAGGTTCTCCCCTTATGCCCTAGCCGAATTAATGGGAACGTAGGGCATAAATACAAGAGCCAGACAACCCAACATGGCCAAAACTTAATTCATATCGATGCATATAATGGTGAAGAAAAGGCACATATGGAAAGAAAAATGCATATGTGGTTGGCAAGAAGCCATTAAAGTAATTATATATATAGCTTCCGAATAGGAAGCCCCCAGGTATAGTGTGCGCGCATAATGCGGCCGGAGTGCTCAGGGCATCCGTACAGTTTTGAGGCTGTATATAATAAAAAAAAGGAAAAAGGGGCGAGAAAGGAGGAAAGAGAACATAACTGAGGAGGCGGAGTTAAGGAGACGAACACTGGGTTCGGTGCTAGGCATAGAATCTTCGGAGTATGGCCGCGTTCCATGGGTTCGGCTCGAGTCTGTTATTAGATGCATTGCGCAGACGGCACGCTCCTCCAGTGAGAACTTTGTCAATGATGAAGGGACCCTCCCACTTGGGTTTGAGGTTGTCCTTCTTCTTCTCAGGTAGGCGTAGAACGAGTTCGCCAATGTTATAAGTTTTGGCCCGTACTTCTCTGCTTTGATACCTTCGAGCCTGTTGCTGATAGAATGCGGAACGGGCTTTAGCGACATCACGTTCCTCCTCCAAAGCATCTAAGTTGTCCTGCTGGTCTAGCTCGGCTTCCTTCTCTTCATACATGCGCACACGAGGTGAGTCATGAATTATATTGCAGGGCAGCACTGCTTCTGCGCCATACACCATGAAAAATGGTGTGTATCGGGTGGTGCGATTCGGCGTGGTCCGCAGCCCCCAGAGTATGGAGTCGAGTTCCTCGACCCAATGAGTGTCCGATTCCTTCAAGGATCGCACTAGTCTGGGTTTGATGCCACTCATAATAAGACCATTTGCACGTTCGACCTGACCGTTTGTTTGGGGGTTGTTTGGGGGTGATAGACAGAGGCGTAGTCGAGCTTAATGCCCATTTTGCCACACCAGGCTTTCACCTCCTCGACTGTAAAATTCAAGCCGTCGTTAGTGATGATACTGTGGGGGACACTGTAACGGTGTACAACCTCCGATATGAAGTATATCACTGGTCCGGATTTGGCCGTTTTAACTGGTTTGGCTTCAATCCATTTGGTGAACTTGTCCACTCTGACCAATAGGTATTTTTTCTTATGGCTTCCCCCTTTAAGGGGTCCCACCATATCCAGCTCCCAGACCATGAAGGGCCAAGTTATGGGGATCGTTTAAAGAGCGGTAGGGGGCATATGGCTCTGATTGGCAAATAGTTGACAACCAACGCAATGTTGGACAAGGTCCTGTGCGTCTGCCCAGGCTGTCGGCTAGTAGAATCCTGTCCGAAAGGCCTTGCTTACAAGAGCTCGGGCTGCCGCGTGGTGCCCGCATAGTCCGGAATGGATTTCGGCTAAGATCTGCCGCCCTTCCTCTTCGGAGATGCATCGTTGGAGCACTCTGGTGGCGCTCTTCTTGTAGAGTTCTCCTTCATGGACTTTGTAGGCTTTAGAGCGTCGCACAATACAACGTGCCTCATTTTGGTCCTCGGGGAGCTCTTGCCTATTAAGGTAGGCCAAGAAGGGCTCGGTCCACGGGGCGATGACAGCCATTATTTCATGGGCCGAGGATGTAATTCCGGTGGCAGAGCCTCCGATTACATCAGAAGGTTCAGAATCTGGGGTTGTGTTCGGAGCCGAACTAATGGTGCTGGACTCCCCTTCCCATGCCACAGATGGCTTGAACAACCTTTCTAAGAAGATATTAGGTGGGACGGGGTCACGTTTAGCGCCGATGCGGGCGAGGATATCGACCGCTTGCTTATTTTCTCTGACCACATGGTGGAATTTGAGCCCCTCGAACCGAGCTGATATTTTGAGGATGACATTGAATAGGCCACCATTTTAGGATCCTTGGCATCAAAGTCTCCATTTACCTGAGATATTGTGAGGTTCGAGTCCCCGCACACTTCGAGGCGTTGAATGCCCATGGAGACCGCCATCCGAAGACCATGCAACAGAGCCTCGTATTCGGCTGCATTGTTGGAGTCTATGTATAATATTAGGAGGACGTACTGCACTGTATCTCCGGTGGGGGATGTCAGGACGACACCCACTCCCAATCCGGCTAGCATTTTGGAGCCGTCAAAATGCATGATCCAATTTGAGTACGCACCGTACTCTTTAGGGAGTTCGGCTTCTGTCCATTCGGCGACGAAGTCAGCCAGTACTTGCGACTTAATGGCCTGCCATGGTTTGTATGTTATATCGAACGGAAGGAGCTCAATAGCCCATTTAGCAATTCGGCCTGTTGTGTCGCGGTTATTTATTATGTCATTGAGTGGAACTTCGGAGGCCACCGTGATCAAACACTCTTGAAAGTAGTGTCGTAGTTTCCGGGATGCCATGAAGACCGCATACACTATCTTCTGATAGTGCGGGTACCGAGATTTGCATGGAGTGAGGACAATGGACACGTAATGTACCGGTTTTTGGAGCGGGAACTTGTGTCCGTCTGCTTCTCGTTTGACGACGAGCACTGCGCTCACAACTTGGTTTGTTGCGGCTATGTATAATAGCATGGGTTCGCCAATGTTTGGCGTGGTCAGGACTGGGTTGGTGGCCAAGAGTGCCTTTATTTCTTCTAGTCCAGCTGTGGCCGCATCCATCCACTCAAAGTGTTCGGTGCATCGAAGAAGGCGATATAGGGGTACTGCCTTTTCTCCTAAGCGGGAGAAAAAGCGGCTTAAGGCAGCCACAAATCCAGTTAATTTCTGGATCTGCTTGAGGTCTGTTGGTATAGCCAACTATGACAGAGCTTGGATTTTTGCCGGATTGGCTTCAATTCCTCTATTGGAAAGGATGAAGCCGAGCAATTTTCCGGAGGGTACTCCGATGACACACTTCTCCGGGTTGAGCTTGATGTCGTATGTTCGGAGATTATCGAACGTAAGCCTCAAGTCATCTATTAAAGTTTCGACATGTCTTGTTTTGATGACCACGTTGTCTACGTAGGCCTCTACTGTCTTGCCGATTTGTTTTTCTAGGCATGTCTGAATCATGCGTTGATAGGTTGCGCCGGCGTTTTTGAGCCCGAAGGTCATGGTGTTGAAACAGAAGGGGCCGTGCGGAGTGATGAAGGCTGTTGCAGCCTGGTCGGACTCCGGCATCTTTATTTGATGGTATCCGGAGTATGCGTTGAGGAAACACAATGAGTCGTGTCCTGCGGTGGCATCGATTATCTAATCAATGAGGGGGAGGGCGAAGGGGTCCTTAGGGCAAGCTTTATTGAGGTCTTTGAAATCGACACACAAGTGCCAGGATTTGTCCTTTTTTGGTACCATTACCAAGTTTGCTAGCCAATCCGGATGTTTGATGTCTCTGATGAATCCGGCCTCAAGTAGCTTGGTCAGCTCTTCTCCCATGGCTTGCCGCTTAGGCTCTGAGAAGCGTCTAAGAGTCTGCTTGACTGGCTTGTATCCTTTCAGTATATTAAGGCTGTGTTCAGCCAGCCTGCGTGGGATGCCCGACATGTCTGAGGGATGCCAGGCGAAAATATCCCAACTTTCACGCAGGAAGTCTCGCAGTGCGGCGTCTATTGTGGGGTTCAGCTGTGTCCCTATGGAAGCTGTCTTCGAAGGGTCCGTTGGGTGGACCTGGAATTTGACTATCTCGTCCGCTGGCTTGAAGGAGGTGGATTTAGGTCGCTTGTCGAGTATCACGTCGTCTCTGTCCACTGTTGCTCGCAGTGTTGTTAGTTCTTCCGCCGTGAGGGCTTCTGATAATGCCTCCAGGGCGAGGGCGACAGTTTTATTTTTGGCGCGGAGTGCGACATCCGGATCACTAACTAGAGTGATGATTCCGTTGGGCCCGGGCATTTTGAGCTTCATGTACCCGTAATGGGGTACAACCTGAAAACTCATGAATGCGTCCCGCCCCAAGAGGGCGTGGTATCCGCTGCTGAACGGGGCTACTTGGAATGTAATTTCTTCAGACCTGTAATTCTCCGGTGTGTCGAATACCACATCCAGTGTGATTTTTCCCGTGCATTGTGCCTCTCGACTAGGGATGATTCCCCTGAAGGTCGTGCTGCTTCATTCAATGCGGCTCTTGTCAATTTCCATCTTGTTAAGGGTTTCCTCATAGATGAGCTTTAGTCCACTTCCGCCGTCCATGAGCACTTTCGTAAGCCTGAAGCCATCCACGATTGGGCTAAGGACCAAAGCGGCTGGTGCTCGGACTGTCCGGAATTGGGGTTCGTCACTGGCATTGTAGGTTATAGCTGTGTCGTTCCATGGGTTTATTGTTGCCACATGGCAAACTTCTGCGAGACTGCGCTGAGCACGCTTGCGCCTATTATTTGAGGCGAAAGTCTCGAAGACTGTAAATACCGTATTGTTGTCTCCGGCGAGATATTTTATGAGGAGATCCTCGCCGCTCTTTGCTACCTGCCGGAGTATCCAACATGCTCTAAGGCTATGCGTTGGCATAGTATCCGGTGTGCTGTGACTCTTGCATGGCCCGTTTAGCCATTCTTCCAATACGGTTCCGTGCCTTGCGGCGGGCTTTATTTTTTCGGTACTTGAATCGGGTGACTTACAAGAGTTTACCCTTTTAGTTTGGACAGAGGATTTGGCTAGAGCCGGATTGTCCCAGAAACTTGTTTGGGTTTTCCAGGCGCTTTCCATCACGCAGTACTTTTGCACTATGGTCGCTAAGTGAGCGAAGTGTACTATGTCACGGCGACTTATAGCGTTGAGAATCCCTTTGTCCGTGCAATTTTTGCAAAAGAGGGAGATTGCGTCTACCTCGCAATAGTCCTTGACCCTGTTTATCACAAGGAGGAATCTGTCCCAGTAGTGATGTACTGTTTCTTGGGGCTCTTGTCTGATATGGAAAGATTGGATAAATCTGGGTGGGTGGGCGGATTTGAATCCGAATCCCGACCCGATCTGGGACCCAGGGGCAAAGAAGCTTCCGAGCTTAACGGCTCGGGTTCTGGGGCATTGTCCGATTTCTTCGGCCCACCCCCGATCCTGAGTCCGGGACCGGGGTCATGTCCTCCTGCGAGCGGGTGTCTGGCACGGAGAGCTCAGAAATCCGGACATAGTTCATCCTCAAAGTGGAGGGAGAATTAGGATGATGCTCTTCCACTACCGCTATCTCATGGGTGATCGGTGGAGAGTGAATCTCCCTTTGATCAGGTTTAAGCCCGATCCGGTCATAGTCCGTAGCGACGCCCAGGGCGGCCATGCAATCCAAGAGCTCATTGAGGGAGAAGAGCTCCATTGGGTCCATCTGTTCGGCAAATTCTGAATCAACGTGGAGGCTATTTTTAATGACCTGAGAAGTTATTTTCGGTGCAACAGCCGATTGGGCGGTCATAACGAAGCCGCCCAGCCGGAGATGCCTAAAGCCAGGGCTCCTCTGGAGGTGATGTTGTCTTTGACAACGAGACGAGCCATCAAGCCTTATAGCGACGACACAGAGGAACTCTCAATGAAAGCACCAATGTCGGTGTCAAAACCGGTGGATCTCGGGTAGGGGGTCCCGAACTGTGCGTCTAAGGCTAATGGTAACAGGAGGCTGGGGACACGATGTTTACCCAGGTTCGGGCCCTCTCGATGGAGGTAATACCCTACTTCCTGCTTGATTGATCTTGATGATATGAGTGTTACAAGAGTTGATCTACCACGAGATCAGAGAGGCTAAACCCTAGAAGCTAGCCTATGGTATGATTGTTGTTGTGTCCTACGGACTACACCCTCCGGTTTATATAGATACCGGAGGGGGCTAGGGTTACACAGAGTCAGTTTACAGAGGAGGAGATCTACATCTGAATCGCCAAGCTTGCCTTCCACGCCAAGGAGAGTCCCATCCGGACATGGGACGAAGTCTTCTATCTTGTATCTTCATAGTCCAACAGTCCAACCAAAGTATATAGTCCGGCTGTCCGGATACCCCCTTATCTAGGACTCCCTCACCTTTCCTGTTGCTACCCGGTGTTTGAGAGCGGTACTTCCGCTCCAGAAGTAGCGGTAGTACCGCTTCCAAATACCGGTAGTACCGGCCATAGGTACTAGTACAGGCAGGAGCAGTAGAACCGCTCGTGCATGACCTGAAGTACCGCTAGGACTACACAACATAGTGGAAGAATGGTAGAACAACTCTGACCACCAGTTGTACCACCAAGTTGCATCAACCCAAGCACAAAAGGAGATCAAACTTGTGTACATTGGAAAAGATGGCTTGGGATGAGAAGGCTTAGGATGTAAGCAAGTCACTGTAATATGATGATGAAGACTCTCAAGAGTGCAAGAAGCAAACAAGAAAAACCACTCTTTAGAGAATTCATACATCTAGGGGAACCAAAGGAGCCAGGCAAAAGGAAACACACAACAAGGAAAAACACCTTTGCACAAGGACGGTGGCCGGAGCCACCTATGTTTGAGTCAAATGGTATGGTGCCACAAAGAATTATCCTTGGGCCCATGACCAAAACTCGTCTTTAACGCACAAGTGCCACCAAATATGGCTAATGTGAAAGAGTTGATCAATTTATGCATAATGGGGGGAGGAAGAGTTCATTGAGAGAACAATACTCCCCCTATGTCCATGCCTACACCTAGAATAAGACATCATAATAAGTATAGTGGGGTGTGCAAAGGTTCAACCCACATTGCTCGAATCAATGATATTTAGCTCATTTCTTAACTTGCGAAATCTTGCTTCATCCAAAGGCTTCATGAAAATATCTGCAAGGTTATCATGAGTGTTGACATAGTTGAGCTCGATCTCCCCTCGCCTAATATGATCCCGGATAAAGTGATACCGAATCTCAATATGCTTTGTCTTGAAATGTTGCACCGGGTTGAGAGAAATCTTGATGGCACTTTGATTGTCACACCAAAGAGGCACTTTGTCACAAATGACATTGTAATCCTTTAAAGTTTGCCTCATCCATAGAAGTTGTGCACAACAACTACCACCGGCCACATACTCCACTTCGGTGGACGAGAGAGACACACAACTTTGCTTCTTAGAAGACCAACTCACTAGAGAGCAACCAAGGAATTGGCACCCTCTGGAAGTTGACTTCCTATCCACTATGTCTCCCACCCAATCGGAGTCCGAATATCCTACAAGATTGAAGCTTGCTCCTCTTGGGTACCATAAGCCAAAGTTTGGGGTATGAGCGAAATATCGAAAGATTTGCTTGACCACCACAAAGTGGCTTTCCTTAGGTGCAGCTTGAAACCGTGCACAAATTCTCACACTCAACATGGTCTAGATGCACAAAGGTAAAGCAAGGAGCCAATCCTGGAGCGATATACCTTTTGATCCACCGCTTTACCATTGGGAGCTATGTCAAGTTAGCATTTGACGGGCATTGGAGTGGAAGCCGGCTTGACATCACTTAGCTTGAATCTCTTGAGCAAGTCTTGAGTGTATTTTGCTTGGTTGATGAAGGTCCCTTCTCTTCTTTGCTTGACTTCGAACCCGAGAAAGAACTTCAACTCTACCATCATGGACATATTGAACTTTTGAGGTCATGAGAGCGGAAAATTCCTCATTGAAATCTTTGTTAGGGGAACCAAAGATAATATCATCAACATATAGTTGGCATACAAACAACTCCCATTTGGCCTTCTTAGTAAAAAGAGTGGGGTCTATTTTCCCAATTTCAAACCCACGATCTTGCAACAACTTAGTAAGGTGGTCATACCACACACGTGGGGCTTGTTTAAGGCCATAGAGTGCCTTATCGAGTTGGTACACATGATCGGGGAAATAGGGATCCTCGAACCCGGGGGGTTGTTTGACATACACCAACTCATTAATAGGACCATTAAGAAAAGTAATTTTCACATCCATTTGTCGCAACTTAAAATTATGATGAGAAGCATAAGTAGTCAACAAACAAATAGATTCAAGGCGAGCAACGGGAGCAAATGTTTGATAGTAGTCGATACCCTCAACTTGGTAGTAGCCTTGTGCTACCAAACGAGCCTTGTTGCGGACTATAATCCCATGAGCATCTTGCTTGTTCTTGAATATACACTTGGTTCCAATGACATTATGGTTCCCCGTTGGCCTTGGAACCAATCTCCACACCTTGTTGTGCTCTAAGTTGTTGAGTTCTTCATGCATGGCATTAAGCCAGTCCGGATCTTCGAGCGCCTTATAGACCTTTTGAGGTTCAACACAAGAGACAAACGCGTGATGTTCACAATAGTTTGCCAATTGTCTACGAGTGCTTACCCCCTTTCGTGTGCTTCCAAGAACATTTGTCATGAGATGACCCTTGGTACAGAGCTTGGATGCAATCTTGGCGGCACGACGCTCTAATCCCTCCTCGGGAGTGAGTTGAGGAGCGGTTACTTGATCATCTTGAGCGCCGTCTTGAGCTTGTTCTTGATCTTGAGCTTGCTCTTGATTTTGAACTTGCTCGGATGAGAGAACTTGTCCTTGGGCATCACTTGGTGGTTCAACACCATCTTGAGGTTGATCTTGCTGTTGGTCTTGTTCATGAGGTTGAGGGTCTTCACTTTGTTCTTCGGAAGCGTGTGGGTCTTGGGTTGGTGATGGTTCCACTTGAGTGGAACATTGTCCTTCTCCTTCAGCCACAAGGGGTTCCTTAATGGTAGGATAAAACCAACACCCATTCTTCTTATGGCTTGGGGAGGAATTTCATCACCTACATCACAAGTACCACTTTGATCCACTTGGGAGCCGTTATTCTCATCAAACTCCAGGTTACACATCTGCTCAATAAGTCCCTTGGACTTATTGAGGACACAGTAAGCATCAGAGTTTGTAGCATAACCAACAAATATGCCCTCATAAGCTCTAGCCTCAAATTTGGACAAACGAACACCTTTCTTGAGAATGAAACACTTACACCCGAACACCCGGAAGTACTAGAGGTTGGACTTGTTACCGTTGAGTATCTCATAAGGAGTTTTGTTCAAGACTTTGCGGAGATAGAGCCGATTGGATGCATGACACGCGGTGTTGATGGCTTCGGCCCAAAAGTTGTATGGAGACTTGAACTCCGCCATCATGGTTCTTGCCGCATCCATCAACATCTGGTTCTTCCTCTCCGCTACACCATTTTGTTGAGGGGTGTAAGGTGCGGAATATTAATGCTTGATCCCCTCATCACTAAGAAACTCATCCAAGGTGTAGTTCTTGAACCCGGTGCCGTTGTCACTTCTTATCATCAAGATCTTTGCATTGTGTTGACGTTAGACTTCATTTGCAAAGTCAATGAAGGTTTGTTGGGTCTCACTCTTCCTCTTGAAGAAGTACACCCAAGTGTATCTTGAATAATCATCCACAATCACCAAGCAATACTTTCTACCTCCAAGACTATCAAAGGATGGAGGCCCAAAGATATCCAAGTGGAGGAGCTCCAAAGGCCTCTTCGAGTAAATGATAGTCGTGGGAGGGTGAGCCTTCTAATGCAGCTTTCCTTCGATACAAGCACTGCAAGCACGATCTTTAGCAAAACTAACATTTGTTAGTCCACGAACATGCCCCCCCTTGAGAAGACTTTGCAAAGATCTATATTGACATGGGCTAAACGACGATGCCAAAACCATCCCACATCAACTTTAGCCATTAGGCATGTCGCGGTCTTAGTGGGTCGCTCCGAGAATTTAATCACATAGAGACCGTTCTCGACATGCCAAACAAAGGATACTTTAAGAGTCTTGCTCCACAAGAGGGCCACGGTATCAATATCAAAGAAAAGTAGCAAAGCCCATGAGTGCAAGTTGACGAATGGAAAGTAAATTGTATGCAAGGGACTCAACAAGCATGACTCTCTCGATCGTGAGATCATGAGAAATGACAACCTTGCCAAGTCCCAATACCTTAGAGGACGAGGCATCACCCCACTCGACATTGGTGGGCATAGATGGAATCTTGTGCATGTCCACCACCAAGTCCTTGCTTTCGGTCATATGATTTGTGGCTCCACTATCGAGCAACCGTGATCCCCCACCAGAAGCAAACACCTAGAAGAAATCAATGCTTGGTTTTAGGTACCCATTTTGTAATGGGTCCTTTGATGTTAGTAACAAGGGTCTTAGGAACCCAAATAGACCACTCAATGTACTCATAGGGAGAACCAACAAATTTAGCATAAACATGTCCATCACTAGCACGACATAACACATAAGAAGGGTTAAAGTCTCCAGCTTTGTTGGAAGGGGTGGCATTGCCCTTCTTGACACCGCCACCCTGCACATTGTTCTTCTTCTCCTTAGAAGCACCCTCTCCCTCCTTAACAAAAGTTTGCTTGAGAGGAGGAGGTCGTTTGGCCTTGTCATTCTTCTTATTGTTCTTGGACTTGGGTGCGAACCCAATTCCTTCCTTGGCCACAACTTCCTTTCGATTGCTCAAAAGATCGTTGAGGTTCTTCTCACCTTGTATGCACGACACAAGGCCCTTTTCAAGTTGCTCCTTCAACTTTGCATTCTCCTCAACAAGATGCACATGCTCACAACAAGGGTTAGTAGCATTTTCATTATCAATTTAAACCATATGAGGAGACGTGGCTTTCTCCTGGATTAGCTTCACTTGGAGTTGATCATGAGACTCTTTAAGACTAGCATGAGCACCCTTCAAGGCCTTGTGAGCCTTGTCAAGTATATCAAACTCCTCCTTGAGTCTAGCAAGATCAATCCCAATTTTGGCCTTCTCGTAACTTAGCACACGAGATACAACAAGAGCATGATCAAGATCTTTCTTTAATTTAGCATGATCATCGTTGTATGACTCCTCAAGAGCCAAACGATGACCATGCTATTCCTCAAGAGCGTTAGAGAGATTCGATATCTCATCGGCATAGTCACGACTATGCCCCTCCATCTTAGAGATGGTTTCTTCGTGAGCCTCGATCGTGTCATTAGCTTCACCAAGTTGTTCCAAGAGAGCAACAAAGTGCTTCTTGGACTTACCCTTGAGATTACTCATAAAAGACTCAAATTGATTTTCTTCCTCATTAGGCCCCTCACTTTTATCAATGCAATCCGTCAAGGAAGGATTAGTAATGATGGTAGTTTGATGTTGGGGGTTACCTTGTTGGTGGCTTTAGCCTTGAGGCACTTGGCGGTGATGTTCTCATTGGGTGAATCAAAGAGGGACACCCGTGGAATTGTTGCAATGGCCATGGAGGCCATGGCAACCGAGTCACTGTCTTCATCGTCATCATCATCCTCATTGTACTCTTCTTTCGCCACCAACCCCTTGGGAGGAGTCTTCTTGGTGAAGTTGCTCTTGTTGGGGAAAGACTTGGCCTTGTCTTTTCGGATGAGCTTGCCACCATTGTCTTCCCTCTTCTCGTATGGGCATTCCGCAAAAAATTGGCTCACATTGCCACAAATTATAGCAAGTCCTCACACGTTGCTTGCCCTTCGTGCCACTTGAGTTGCTTTTGTTGAAGTATGGCCTTGTGTTCTTCTTGCTCCAAAATTTCCTTGAAGCGAGAGCCATGTGCTCATGATAAGCATATTTCATATCTTCGGGGTTGCTCTCCTCTTCTTCCTCTTCATCCTATTCTTCCACACTAACCTTGGCCTTCAAAGCAAGGTTGGGCTTCTTATCTCTTTGAGAATGCAATACCACATTGTCGGCGGTCTTGTCCAAGATCCTCATTGCCACAAACTCATCCAAGACTTCACTTGAGGACAAGGTGTGGAAGTACGTCCTTTGACGGATGACGGACGACTTGGCCTTGTGGTAAGGCATCATGTCCTTGAGGAACTTGCGCTTGATCCAATTGTCATCGGTATCCTTGCTACCATGATCGCGGAGTGAGACCACGAGAGTGGTTAGCCTCCGGTAAAGCTCACGAGGTTCTTCATCTTCATTCATTGCGAACTCATCGGCCTCATCTTGCACCACTTCATAGTTGGAGTGTTGAATGCTTGCACTTCCCTTGCAAAGGGAAATGACATGGTGCCATGCTTCCTTGACCACGGTGAAGGGTCGGAGATGAGCAATATCTTCGGGTGGAATTGCATCTTGGATGATGAAGAGAGCATTCTCATTGAATTGATTATCCGCGGCTTCTCTAGGGGTGAAGTTGCTTCGGTCATGCGGATAGAAACCTTCTTCAATGATTCTCCAAAGATTAGTATTGACATGGTTTAAATGACGCTTAAAGTGATGTACCCAAGCATCAAAGTCCTCATTTTTCACAATCTTAGGGGGAGAACTGGCATGATTCAAATGAGTGGAAGGAATCGGTCCACCATAAGTAAGCGGAGGTTCCACATGGGCAAAGATGCCAGTTCCACTTCTACCACTAGATAAAGGAACTTTGTCATTAGTAGCTTCCCCCTTGTCGGAGTTAGCATCCGACACCTTGTTAGTGGGATTGACCACTTCCAACGGTGCGGTGGGTAATTTAAGACCATCAAGAAAGTTCTTAAGCATGCCTTTGACCTCGGCCTTCATGGAAGTTTTCAGTGTGTCCAAAGCCACATTGAACTCCTCGCGTGAGACCGAGGTTCCCCCATCGGCTGTAGACGAGGACGGAATCACACCGGGGTGCTCCTCCTCTTCGTCTATGGAGTCAACCATACTCTTCGGACAGCAAAGTCCTTAATAAAGAGACGAGGCTTTGATACCAATTGAAAGGATGATATAGTTGACTAGAGGGGGGGGGGTGAATACGCAACTAACAATTTTTAGATTTTCTTTACCAATTTAAACTTTGCATCAAAGTAGGTTGTCTAGATATGCAACTACGTGAGCAACCTATATGATGCAACAAGAACAAGCACACAAGCAAGCAAATGATACAACACAAAAAGCTTGCACAAGTAAAGTACGAGATAACCAAGAGTGGAGCCGGTGAAGACGAGGATGTGTTACCGAAGTTCCTTCCTTTTGAGGGGAAGTACGTCTCCGTTGGAGCGGTGTGGAGGCACAATGCTCCCCAAGAAGCCACTAGGGCCACCATATTCTCCTCACGCCCTCACACAATACGAGATGCCGTGATTCCATTATTGGTGCCCTTGAAGGCGGCAACCGGACCTTTACAAAAAAGGTTGGGGCTCTCTCCACAACTTAATTGGAGGCTCCCAACGAAACCTCGGAGCTTCACCATAATGGAATGTGGTTCTGAAGTGACCTCTTCCGTCTAGGGCGCACAAGCACCCAAGAGTAACAAAATCCACACAAGAAAGTATGGGGGAATCAAATATCCTTTGGTGGACGTGTAGATCTAGGTCTCCTCCTTCAATCCCTAGCAAATCAACAAGTTTGAGTGGCTACAGAGAGAGATCGGGCAAGAGAGCTTTAATGGCAGTAATGGAGGAGAGAGAGAGGCAAGAGGTAGGTGGGAGGTGGGAGAAGCACCTCCTTAGATAGGGTCCCTCAGATCCAACCGTTATGTGGATAAAAGCATAGGAATGGTACTTCCGCAATAGACACCGATACAACCGGTGAATCCGGGAAACCCCTGCTAGGGCACTAGGGCGATACTTACGGTGGCGCACCTGGTAGTACCGTTTTATCGTAATAAACTGGAACTACCGCTCAACCACCGCTCTACTACCGCATCTCATCCAGAAGTTTTACACCTTAGGCCAGTAGTTAGATTGGTGGTTAGGCCGGAGCTACCGCTAGGCCAGCAGTCCCTGGATGGTGGAGTCCGAGGCGGTACTACCGCCCTGAACACCGGTAGTACCGGTTTGTGAAGACAAACCGGAACTTCCATTCCACCACCGGTCTACCACCGTACCCGGTACAGAAGGGAGTCACCCCTGAGCTGTACTTGGAGCGGTGGTAAGACCTTAACTACCGGCCAGCGGTAGAACCGCTCAATGGAGCGGTACTACCGCCATGGGCAGAACTGCACAGGACAGAGGACTTTGGGGAACCTCTCTCTCCACGAATGGAGGGTATATGGTGGGTGCCGAGAATGTGTATGTGGCGTGATTCACCCAATACCTCCCAATGTGGATTCCCTCTTAATAGTACAGATATTCTACGACCAAAGGAATAAAAATGTCAGACACTCCGTCTTCGATATTTTCCGCATAGAGGGAAGACCTAACCGTCTTGCGGCACTCAATATGTACCTGAGAAAACTATGGCGCATGTTTAGTCCACAGGCGTGTTGTCATCATCACCAAAACTCTAAGGCATAAAATGCCCTTACACTCTATAATAGTAAGCTCCCTAGTTTTAAAAAGCCCACACTCAATTAAGGTCTCCAATTAGAATTGGATCACCCGATTTTGATCGGGTCAACAATTTCTCAAACTTCATAATCCAATTCTTTTATACTATATAGTATGCTTCCTAATGTTTAAGGCCTCACAATTAATTAAGGTATTCAATATAGATTGATCATCCAATTTTGACCGGGTCAACAATTTCTCAACCTCTCCAATTGAATTCTTTTAATTCACTTCGTATTCTTATTCTAGGCCTTTTGTCCCAAACAAGTTGGGATAGGCTAGATATGAAATCCTTTCATGAGGACTTCCTAGGAGGTCACCCATCCTAATACTACTCTCGTCCAAATGGGTTTCATACCCAAAGGGCTGGCTAGTTTTTACATTGCCTCGCCAAGCCTATCACAAACCTTATATATGAAACCCTTTCACGAGGACTTCTTAGGATGTCACCATCCTAGTACTACTCTCGCTCAAATGGGTTTCATACCCATGGGACTGGCTAGTTTTTACGTTGGCTCGCCAAGACTATCACAACCCTCCTCCTTTACCCGGGCTTGGGACCGGCTATGCCTAAAAAACATAGGCGGAGTTAATTTTTTTAATTCACTATGTTCCCAAATTTTGAATCTCTTCCATTTAATTAAGGTATTCAATTTTGATTTGGTTGACAATTTTGACTGGGCCAATGATTTTTCAAATCAATCAGCTGCAACTGACCTAAAGAAACATATCAATATAGTACATGCAACCACTGACGCGGAAATTTTCCCACATAAATATAGGTTGGTTAGCGGATGACAGAGTCATCTCCCCACCCGCCTAACTTAATATTCCATCAGTTATAAAATATAAAGGGTATTAATTTTGTAGAAATTCAAACTTCTTTATATTGACCAAGTTCAAAGTGAAAATATCAACATCCACAATATTAAACAAAAAAGGTATGGAAATTCATTTGGTGATGAATCTAAAAATACTCATTTGATCTTATGAATTTTGATATATTTCTCTACAAATTTTATGAAACCTAAAAGGTTTGACTTTTCAAAAAAAATAATAATACACCTTATATTGTGAAATAGAGTGATTAGTTTTTTAAGATAACCAATAACATGAACGGCGCAGCAAAGCGCGCACAACCCTTCTAGTTAGTAGTACATTTAAGAACAATTGGCATCCCATTGATGATCGATCAACCTTCTTAGTCCAGCTAGTGGTTGTGTCGTCTAGAGATCTATATGGAGTCAATTGAGATGCGATGGTCAGCCAAGTAGGTTGATCAATGCTCCTCTTAAAATTCGAAGCCTGAAGTAGACGTGCTACTCGAGAAATAAAAAGACCAACGTAGACCGTACCAACATCTAATATTTGATGTCACATTTGAATTTGATACTATTCACATCCGTAATTGTCCCTTTGCTCATCGAATTATGCATCTTATATAAATGTTGTAAATGATCAATTTTTATAATAATTTCAGGGTTGTAGTTCGGCGCATAGGTAGCTCAGAGGAACCATAGCCGTCGCTTCCTCTCCAAAAAAGCTTAGAGTTCCTATGCCTCCCGCTGGCGTCGCTGCCGGTCCACCTCGTCTCCGGTGGCCCTAGGCAACATGGTGGATCTCATCCCTTACCAGCGGGAGGGCTTTGTTTTTAGACGTTTTTTTGATTTTTGTTAGGGTTGTGTCCTGCTAAGGAGGGCAAGACAACGACGGCATCCTGAAGATTGAATAAGGTTCTCCCTGCCTAGCCCCCATCTCGATGGCGCATCTAACATCGTCGGAGAGTGTGTGGAGGTGTGTCTCCCGCGGATCTCGCAGGATTCGATAGGTGGTTTGTCTTTGATGGATCTACTCGGACCCGGTCTTCGTTCGTCTACGTTTATGTGTCGTTAGATTTGGATCCTTCCGACCTATGAGTCTCTTCATCGGCAGCGGTTGCTATTCTATCTTCATCGACGGCGATTGCTATTCTAGTGCGCTGGTCCTACGGGGCCTTAGCATGACAAGTTCCCGAATGTCTACTACAATAAGTTCTGCCCGACTTCGGTGGGGAAGGGCGATGATGACGGCGTGTCTTTGGCTCGCTTTAATGCTTGTAGTCGTTGCTAGATGGTCTATGGATGGATGTAATTTTTATTATTCCTATCGTTCATTGTATTGTCATGATTGAAAATGAATGGATCGAAAGATTTCTCACAGAAAAGAAGCTCAGAAGAACCATTAAAAGGACAATCGTGTGGTCTCCCTAGATTGTCCTTGGAGGGAGCGATGTAATATCATTTCCTTTTTATCGCATTCTCATGAATCTATGGGATACACAGATTTGGAATAGACATGCGTTATATAGGTTTGGAAAAGATGAATGGGCAGGACAAAGCCCATCAAGGTCCAGAGTTGGACATGGTATTTTTCTCTTCCCTGATCTTGTGTGGTTGTTACTTTACAACGAGGACTAGATGCATTCATGAACCTGAGGAGACTATATACGGTGATTATATCGTGGCTATCATATTTACCTATTTTACAAAGAATGATCGGATATAATTTACTGGTATAATCCATTGTGAGCCTTTCACGCTTCCGTCAGTTTAATTTCCTCACACTTTAAGTAGTCTTGTGATCAGGTAGCTCGCAATCTGAATTTCAGTAATGAATATATATTTTTGGTCCAGCGAGTAAAACGTAGACTTGGTGACCCTCAAAAGGCATGATATTTTACATAATGGGTAAATCATCATGTCCTTAGATATTTCTCATGAGTATTTCTTCTTTTCTGCGGAAAAGTTTCTTGTCTTCTGAACTCCTGGATGTGGGCAGAACTACTTCCATGCATGTGGCGACATCTGATGAGCCGAGGCACCCGCAGCATGCCATTGTCAGTCAAGTTTTCCATTGTTAGATGGGAAGTTTTCAAGTGCTACATGTAGAAGGACGCTATAGTGGCTGCAATCTTGCTGCTAAGTGACACGTACTGTCATCCTGTTTCTAATGAAAAAAACTGAAGAACAATGACTCATTTAAACATTGTTCAATTTTGTGGTTCATGAGCCTTTTCTTCAAAGTTTACTTAAAAGCCGGGTTATTAGGTAAAAAATGGTTCCTTTCCTTTTGTGCTTGCAATTTATTGTCCTGACAAAACACTTTTTATTGCAATGCTAAAGAAAATGCGTCTACTACTTAACTGAACTAAATACTCTTGATAGCAAATGCCCTCTCTGGGCATATTTGTAGATTCAAGGTGAGGAGACATGCCAGCATACAGACCAGCCTTGAAAATAGTCGGATAAACATTGCAAGATGTTGGCAGAAGTACATGCATTGCACATGTATGATGTTCTAACAAGAGCGTAAAGTTGGTTGATTCTTGATAGCATCACCTGAATATATCACTCACGGATTCATGAATGTTCCCCGTTGCAATGCACGGCCATTCACCTAGTAAAGGCAATGATTTGTTGGTAGTAGAGGCATCTCGTTTTTTAAAGGGTTAAACCCTAGCCACCATGACCCGGCTAGCTCAATCTTGCACCTCTGTTGGTGCCGAACCCTAGGCAAATTCCCCCAAATCTCTTGTTGTTTCTATTGATTGAACGAATCTGAGGAGCGATAGTAGATCAATAACTCTCGTATAACCGAGGGAAAAAGAAATGAAGAGAAGTCGGCGAAAGTATCAAGTGGTACATCTACTTTTTATAACATCACATGAAGCCGGGGAAAAGGAAAGCCGACCAACGAAGAAACTACATAGGGGACCTATCAGGAGTGAACATTGCGTAGACGCCGCTGGCCGCATCTCATCTTCTTATTGTCTAGAAGAAGAAATGACCGCCGATGCTGCTGGTGCCTCCATCTCTATGACCTTGCCGTCCAAGCCCGCAATAGCAACAAACATGCAGCACTAGAGCACGGGAGGAGAGCTGATCAGGGAACTCAACAACATCGGTAGTGGGCTTGGTGGATATTGTGTCGAGGGCTCGGGGACGCACTCGGTGATGGTGGTGGACCTCGGGGAGGGGAACCTCATACACGTGGATGCAGGGGAAAAGAGGGCGCACAGGTCGGAGGCATTACCCATCCACCTCTTCTGGCAAAGAGAGCTCATCGGGGCCAACCGCGTGAAGGAGGAGCTCGAGGTAGCTTGAAGGAGGCGACGACATCCATGTGGCAAGCCAGAGTGGAGGCATCCCACGTGGGAGCAGTGATTTCGGTGCCTAGGCCTAGATGCACCTGCTATCATGTTTGTTCATTGCTGCATGGAGATTCGGGAAGTGGGGCATGAGGTGTCATTGCTAGGGCACGGAAAATCCCCATAACGAACTATACATGCATGAATAGTGCGATACATGTGGGTCTATCGTGTAGCACACGAGGAGGGTACGAACGAAGGACAGACGGTGCCATCTTGGACAGATTGCTAGCGTCCTTCGTGAAGTTTGCGTGCTTCATCACCAACCAGGTCATCCTAAGCCATCATGGACAACCCATTCATCTGCGTGGTTGACTTCAACATTGGAGACGACTTCTGGTGGTCGTTGCTCATGTCACACCTTGCTCACCATGGCAGCAAGCTGTTTCATGTCACGTCACTTGCCACCACATGAATGCACCCCACGGATACGCATGCACCTACAGTCGTGCACGGTGTCTGTCGGAGTTTGCGCGCGTCCCTAGGGGCTCCCATTCCAGTACGACGAGAAGGACCTCCTGGTCTGGGCTTGAAGTCATGTAATGGTAACTACAACAATCTTGAAAAGAGTAGAAGGCCTGGATTTCGAGAGCATCTGAGCTCGCGCTCAGAAGTCTATTTTTGTTCCCACGGTCCATACATAGAGAGAAACCAGAAAAGAAAACGCAAAACACGCATTCATGCATGCATGCTTCCACAAAAGGGTTACCACATACCTTTGTGGGGCTCTGGTGACCTCACATTCATGAAGAGATTTCCTGACCTCACATTGTCTCTATAAAAGCCTATCACCTCTATGAATCATGTGTCTCCACCATTTCAAATCCTCCGCGCGTCTAAGATACCACTTGAGAAATTACTAATGGCCAACGGAAAGAATGTCGTGGCCATGTTATTTCTCACCACCATTGTGGCGGCGGCGGCCACAAGGCCAGCCGAGCCCTATGGCGCTGCGGAGGAGAACACATTGAAGATGGCTACCCCCAACAGGAAAGGGGTTGACGCTACATTAGCAGCTACACGTGTTGTTGCCGCCGAGAAGTCCATCAAGAAGGCTGAAAGAGCCACCACACCAGAAAAGGCCGCGGCTGCCAAGCAAGATGGAGCAAAATCTGCTTCCGCTGCATTAAAGTACAATGCCATCTCTCAGCAGGCAACTGGTAAAGTTTCTCCTATCTCCCCAGGCAGGAGAGAAGCAGCCGGTACTTTAGCCGCCGCACACTATGCTGCCACCGAGAAGTCCATCAAGAAGGCCAAAACCGCCACGACACCTGAAAAGGCCGTGGCTGCCAAGCGAGACGCAACAAAGTCTGTTGACGATGCATTAAAGTATGGTGCCATCTCTCGGAAAGCAGCTGGTACAAGTTCTTCTACCTCCCCCAATAGGAAAGAAGCCACCACTGACTTAGCAGCTATGCACACTGCTGCTGGTAAGATGATCACCAAGAAGGCTGAAACCGCTACCACACCTGAAGAGGCCGCGACTGCCAAGCGAGCTGCAGCCAAGTCTACCACTGCTGCATCAAAGTATGGTGTCATTTCTCAGCAAGCAGCTGGTACAAGTTCTTCTACCTCCCCCAACAGGAAAGAAGCTGTCGGTACCTTGGCAGATGCGCACATAGCTGCTGCTGAGAAGTCCATCAAGAAGGCTGAAACCGCCACCAGACCTGAAGAGGCAGCACCCGCTAAGAAGGATGCCGCGAAATCTGAGGCTGATGCAATGAAGTACGGGGCCATCTCTCAGCAGGCCGCCAACAAAAATGGTGCCTAAGTGGTGCCTTAAACACCTATTCACGCGCAACATCGTCTGCATACTACCATGCATGCAAAATAGCAGCATTGAGATATCCCATTATGCTAATTCTCATGCATGCACGCTTTGTTTAAATATTCCCATTACCAATCATGTTTTAATGTCTTGCTTGTTTTACTTTTAGTAGTGAGACACGCTTGACTTGCTTTAAAAAAAATACAATGATCGATGTGTACATGTACTATCTAAAAATTAATAATATGAGTTCCACCGCAATTTGTGGTTTTTGTCATACTTTGGGTGCAACCAATGCACACATCCAATACACAAAATTGGCCGAGTCAATGTATTATGGCTCCATGGAGCGGCGAATCATGATTTAATGTCTTGCTTGTTTTACTTTTAGTTTTAGTAGTAAGATACGCTTGACTTGCTTTAAAAATATATACAATTATCGATGTATACATGCATTATCTGAAAATTAATAATATGAGTTCCTCCGAAATTTGCATTTCTGTCACAATTTGAGTGCAACCAATGCACAAATCCAATACACAAAATTGGAGGAGTCAATGTGTTATGGCTCCATGGAGCGGCAATGATATACAATATATCTTCATTACTTTAAAAAGAACTTCAGGTTTCATCATACGTCTGTCATTCATCCAACCTCCCTGTCAATCCTTCCTATTTTGATTTTTTTCTCCCATCTTTGATTTTTCTCCCCATGGATTCTACCTAAAATGTCACATGTTTACTATATATGTCAAGTGGTTGTGTGATGAGACGGCGGCTCGACGCTTCAGATTTTCAGCTTCAGATTTATTCCAGCAACTGATTGTCAAATTGAGTGATCTGCCGTCCTTTCGATGGTTGTAAGAACGTAATCGATTACCGTTACTGGCCACAAAGTTATATTTTCTTGTCTTAACGAAGGGTTGCATACAATGCGCGTAGGTCTTGACACAAACATTGTCAACTCCATGTACAATCAACCAATCACAAATCACCATTTTTTTGTTCTTCAACCATGTGTTTTTTTTGCGGAAAGAACCTCAAAATTTAAAAATATGTCAAACAATGATCAGGCGCACATTATATATTCTCCCTAGTGGGCGACACAAGGGGTGCGTCAATGGTCGATGGGTCGAGGTAACTGTCACGCCCAATATGCGACCCTATCCTAAAGGAACTCGAATGTCCCACCAAGGACAGAAGCGCATATTGGAGACGCTTTTGCAAGGTGGATATCATTACATCATACCATTACATAATAGTTGGGGATACATACAAAAGGCATACAATGCCACATGAATACAACAACATCATACATAAGAGCAACATCCGACTACGGATGAAACACAAACAGAAACTCAAACTACATCCACCCTGCTAGCCCAGGCTGCCGACCAGGAACCTATCCCCTGAACGACGAAGCAGAAGAAGAACTCAAAACAAGCAAGCATCACTCTCACGTCATGATCATCACATTACCTGTACCTGCAACTGTTGTTGTAGTAATCTGTGAGCCACGAGGACTCAACAATCCCATTACAATGGGTATCAAGACTAGCAAAGCTTAATGGGTAAGGAATGGATAGTGGTGAGGTTGCAGCAACGACTAAGCATGATATGGTGGCTAACTTACGAATACAAGAATAAGATGAGAAGCTACGCAAAAGGTCGCAAACAAGTAATGATCAAGAAGTGATCCTGAATTACTTACTTTCAAACATAACCCCAAACCGTGTTCACTTCCCGGACTCTGCCGAGAAGAGACCATCACGGCTACACACGCGGTTGATGCATTTTAGTTAAGTCAAGTGTCAAGTACTCTACAACCGGATATTAACAAATTCCCATCTGCCACGTAACCGCGGGCACGGCTCTCGAAAGTTTATACCCTGCAGGGGTGTCCCAACTTAGCCCATCACAAGCTCTCATGATCAACAAAGGATATTCCTTCTCCCGGAAAGACCCGATCAGACTCGGAATCCCGGTTACAAGACATTTTGACAATGGTAAAACAAGACCAGCAAGACTGCCCGACTGTGCCGACAAATTCCGATAGGAGCTGCACATATCTCGTTCTCAGGGCACATTGGATGAGACATCCTACGAGTAAAATCAGACCTCGAGTTGCCCCATAGTGGCCCCG
>NC_041391.1:19356903-19365236 GCF_002162155.2 Triticum dicoccoides
AAACTAGGGGTCCGGAGAAAATCCCCTATTTAAATTTTTAGTTATGTTAGGCAAATGGTAAAAACCAATGTTGGGCCTTGCTGGAGGAGTTTTATTCAAAGTGAACTGTCAAGGGGTTCCCATAAACCCGACCGCGTAAGGAACGCAAAATCAAGGAACATAACACCGGTATGACAGAAACTAGGGCGGCAAGAGTGGACCAAAACAACAAGCATAAGGCCGAGCCTTCCACCTTTACCAAGTATATATATATATGCATTAATTAAATAAGAGATATTGTGATATCCCAACATAATCCTGATCCAACATGGAGCAATCTTCAAGTTCACCTGCAACTAACAACGCTGTAAGAGGGGCTGAGCAAAAACAGTAACATAGCCAAACAACGGTTTGATAGGAAGGGTGAATAAGGTTAGAGGCTGACATGGCAATTTGGGAGGCTTGATAAACAAGTGATAGGTAGCGCAACATAGCGATAGAATGAAGCAACTAGCATAGCAATGATAGTAGTGAGATCTAGGGTAACGGTCATCTTGCCTGAAATCCCTCTAGGAAGAAGAATGAGTCCATGAAAAAGGCGAACAGGCGAAGACGAACCAAGCGTAGTCAAATGAATCCTCACGATCGCAACGAAACAGGAATTATCGAGAAGAAGCACAAACGGAAAGAAGCAAACAACATGGTAAACACACAACACATAAACATTACATGATGCTCAACCAAGTATGATGCATGACAAGGCTATATGATGCTACTCATGGCAAGAGATGATGCAAACAAGCATAACACATCAAAGCAAGTTTAAATGAGGCCGGAAACAACTTATAACAATTCCGGTAAGTCCTCATATGAAAATTTCGAAATTGGTCCAGATCTTAATAAACCTTATGTTCAAGTAGTTAAACAGAAAGTTAAAACGCACCATGATGATCTACACAAAATTCTAGTCAAGTAACATATAAAGTTCAATTAATTCGAAGCTACGGTCTAGAAGATATGAGGAAAACAAGCTAAACATGGCATTGATGCAAAATGCATTCAAACATCAAGCAAACACTCTCAAAACAAGGATTCAACATGACATGATGCAACTACATGCAATTCTAAGCAAGTTTCATATAGAGCATGCTCAAAACGGAGCAACGGTGCAACGCATACACTCCAAACGAGATATAACAACAATCTGCCCAAAATAGCAAGTAGGCACTTTGCAAGCATAAAAACAACATGCTACAGGATTCATATGAGCATAAACTTGACATGCACTTCATGTACAGATAACGTACTTCAAATATCATTAAGGTTCAGGTTCATAGGCATCAAGATTAAACCAATGTTATCAATGCAAAATGCAACTTTATAACACAGGAGCATATACATGAGCAGAGTTAATATGATGACATGTAGGAGGCATGAAACAAAGAAGCTATAACAACTATACATGGAAACCAAGGGCATGGAATCAAATTACACATAACAAAGAGCAAAAAACATCATGACATCCACTAGTGCAGAACCGGCCTTTAGTGCCGGTTCATGACGACCTTTAGTGCCGGTTCGCCAACCGGTACTAAAGAGTGGGGACTAAAGGTCCCCCCCCCCCTTTAGTACCGGTTCATCACGAACCGGCGCTAAAGGGCAAACACGTGGCACGAGCCAGGCCCGGGTGCGCGTAGGGCTTTAGTACCGGTTGGTAACACCAACCGATACTAAATGTTAGGGTGTTTTTTTAGTTTTTCCTTTAGTTTTGTGTTTTTAATTTAATTTAGTGGGTTTTTTACATTATAATGAGTTGTTAAATCATTAGGTGAAAGTACCGCGGATTAGTTTCTACTGAAGGATCGATCTAGCTATATAAGTGATCAAGTATATGCCCATATCGATATTATACTTGATCACCTAATTAATTAGGTGATCAAGTATAATATATATGGATATGGCATATATATACTTGATCACTTAGGTATAGGATCCATCCAGCTGAAACTAATCTGTGGTTTCTTTCATTTAAATGATATAATAACTCATCATCATCATCATATTAATATAAAAACTCTTGCATCATATCATCAACATGAGCATATGAATAATCAGCTAGCTAGCTAAAAATCATCGTAGTCGTCCTTATCACTATTTAATCATCATAGTCATTACCACTATCCAATCACCATACCAACAGTAGCTTAAAAAAGAAACATTTACTTGTACCAGAAGCAAAAATATCATCGAGTTCAACATTATTGTCATGATACACGACAAAAGCAAATCACTATTTGATATTACGTTTAGAACGAAGAACACGGACATGAAAGGACAAGTACTAAGAGCAGCATGGACTAGCTAAATCACTCCTGCTATCTACTCTCTCTCTGGTAAAATAGCATAGAACATGTATAGCTCTCCTGATTCATCATACTGGAGCATGCAGATGAACCTGTCTCCTAATCGTGGGTTGCGCTTCTCATTGCTGCCCCCTAATACTTCTCTGCGATCGTTAACAATTTTCCTCCAATCTTTTACTATTAAGCATTCATCGCTTCTAGAAATCCTGAATGCATTCATGTGCAATGCAGGATATCTTGGCCGTAAGCTAACAATTGACATGCGACCTTTAGTCTCGATCCCCTGAGGCACAACTGTCATCGGGAGTCCCTGTTGAAGAACATTGTATAGTACTTAATTAATATACTTAGCAATGAAAGTTTAGCAAAAAAATTATGTATGCAAAAGATGCACTGAGGACAAATAGTAAAAATCTTACCGTCATTTCTAAATAGATGTGACCGTAGTTCAATACCATCACTATTGGTCGCACGTTTTGAGTACTAACATTTCTAAGTGCAGGAAGAAAATTTGTCTTGACAGTATGAAGATCCTCAAGCCATGAAACATAATGACTTATCTCCTCGCAGTTTAGTTCAGCTCCGGGACAGTAGTAGGTCATGTCCACCAAGCGCCAGACATGTTTGCTTGAATGGAAATAACTTGTCAATAGAAATTAGTTGTAAATTATTTTTGAATAAGCAATATCAAATACAAAAATATAGTTGAGAAGAACTGACATAATGGTAGAACTGGAGGCGTCTGCACATCGACCCATATGTCTCTATTACCTTCAATATCATCTTCCGGACGAATATCAAAGGTAATAACCATACCAGGCTCAAATGCATAATCCTTGCATAGTGCTTGCCAAGTTTTGCATTCAAAATAGGTGTACGTGTGTGCATTGTATACTTTGACGTTGAAAGTATAACCATGCTCAGTTTTCAGGTAAACTCTCTTTACCTCCATAGTTTCCATATCCTTGAAACCTATCTTATCCAAGACAAAAATTCTTGCATGGCAGGGGATGTGCTAGTAGAAGAGTGAAAATTAAAAATTATAAGTTAGGCAAATGAAGTATATATATATAAGTCATGCTTAATTACGAAAACAGACTTGTCGTTGTGACTTACTGTATCGAATTCGAAGGTCTCATCCAGCTTGATGCTGAATCGCCTATCATCAACAAGGAAATTTCTGTCGCACTGGCCACTCTGGTCTTCACAGTGTTCGCACATAATGAAATTTTTCCGTCGTCAGACGATATTTCCTATGTTTATATTAGGCGAAACATTAAGCATTTACTAAAAATAAACTAGTTCTATTATAATTCAACTAGTTCAACTAAACATTTACTAAAAATAAACTAGTTATATTAATTCAATTAGTTCAACTAAGCATTTACTAAAAATAAACTAGTTATATTATAATTCAACTAGTTCAACTAAACATTTACTAAAAATAAACTAGTTATATTAATTCAATTAGTTCAACTAAGCATTTACTAAAAATAAACTAGTTATATTAATTCAACTAGTTCAAGTAAACATTTACTAAAAATAAACTAGTTATATTAATTCAATTAGTTCAACTAAGCATTTACTAAAAATAAACTAGTTCTATTAATTCAACTAGTTCAACTAAAAATTTCTAAAAATAAACTAGTTATATTAATTCAATTAGTTCAACTAACCATTTACTAAAAATAAACTAGTTCTATTATAATTCGACTAGTTCTAAACATTTATTAAAAATAAACTAGTTATATTAATTCAATTAGTTCAACTAAGCATTTACTAAAAATAAACTAGTTATATTATAATTCAACTAGTTCAACTAAACATTTACTATTAATAAACTAGTTATATTAATTCAATTAGTTCAACTAAGCATTTACTAAAAATAAACTAGTCTATCTATACCTATACTAATTTGTGACTCCCTAGAAATTACCACGTTAATCAGTAATTAGGAACCGTTAATCTGGTGGGACCGAATTATTACGGTGTAGATCTCCCGAAATTTCCCACATCAATCTAAAAAAATTAAAAACATGAGTTGTCCACTTATATGAGACCAACAGGTATGACGGCTGATATTAACTTACATGAAAAACTAGGAAAGTCACAACAACCTTTCGTTATGTAGACAAATTCTATTTAACCGATCTATCTTTAATTTTTTTTCGCAGTCCAAAACTTATAAGGGACTCCTCTCCTTCCATGTCCCAGCACGGGACTCCTCTCTTTGCGTTTTGAAAAAATCCGACACCATAATCTCCTCCTGATTCACGTTCGCTAGGGTTCTCAGCACCATGGCGCATCTGATGGCACAAAGGACAGCATCGATCGGCTCCAGAATACGCGGATGTTTCCACTGCAAACTCTCCTCCTGTTCTCACATCGGAGCAACCTCAGCAGGTGCCCCTGTAGCAACCCGAGGGCTGGATTGGTTCTGATCTATCCTCGAAATCTAAGCTGGTCCTTCCCTTCTTCTTTCCTCGCATAGTTCATAGAAGTAACTTCATCATCCGATTGGATAAAAATACCTGCTTAGTTTTCTCTACATGTTGTTATTCTCCTGATTGAGGTTGGTTGCAATTGAGCACGCCTCTGCCCAGTGCCCTTCAATTTGTTGGAGCACAGAAGATGTTTTTTTGTTAGACAGGAAATTACATGCAGATCGAACTTCAAGGTTTTGCTACTGATATGAATCACCACGCTCCAACCCTATCTCTCTAGCCTTTCAATCTCCTCAACTACTAACTACGCATTTACATATTTTCATGCTAACCAGGGTATTCAATGTGTTGTGATCTGTGGCTTAGCTTCAATCCAGCATTATTTTTCAGACTAACCATGGTAATGATGGTTAATGAAGTGGATGAGGATGCATACAGGTGAGATTCAAGTTGCGGCCGTCGTTGCCGAGGCCGTCGAGTGGAGCCAGTACAAGAGACGGACGCCACAGCCCTCCTGATTGAGGTCAATAGGTCACCAGTCGCCCATGCTCTAACTCCCTTTTTTTGGAAGCCCATGCTCTAACTCAACATGCAAGCAATCCCAGCACCAATGTTTTATGTTATATTTTCTAACCTATCAAATCAATGATACAGCACCACAAAATTAGCCTGATTCCCAAGGTCAAGTTCATAGCCCAGTACGTAACTGCTATTTCCAAGTTAGCATGATATATTTGGAATTCAGAGTCGTGGTATGTATTCTACATAATAAGGCATTTCCAGCTATATGATATTTGGGCGGGTCACCATGTTCTTTCCTGACTTTCTGTACAACACCAACTGTCGCAATCAACCTATCTACTTGAAGCGAACCTTCCTCCTTTTCTGGATGACCGGTGTAGATTTGTTCAGGGTATAATACCATTTGACTTCCTAGGAATCTTAATTGGAAAGACCATTTTTATTCCTCATGTATTACCACAGAGGTACCGAATGATGAGCAGCTGAACTGCTGGCAATACATTTGTACATACACCATTATTCAGAACATAGAATTTTAGAGATATTAAATCTATTGCACACACCGGTGAAAATTTCATGTTTTTGAATTGAGGGAACGCTCCCTGCATTTTGTTTTTCGTTTTTTGAGCAGCAAACATACTGTACTTACACAAAAATACTACAATTGCTGGCTTTTTCGGTAATATGCATGCAGACTTCCACATATATCATTTCTGATGCAATTTTCTTGAAACTGTAGATGGCTCGATCAACCTGGTATAATTTTTAGTGGCGCAACAGTGGCATAAGAACTAACTGATTGGTTTGTAATTTTATCAGAATTGACAACTTCAGTTTTGCTGATCTGGATAACATATGTTTTATTAAATTAGGTCTCCTGCAATACATTTCATTTTAAAATATGTACATGTGCATCACGCATGGTTTACTAACCTTGCAAATTGTTCACACTTCGGGTAATTCATTTGATTTTCTATTTCCCGGTTGGATCGGAAAATCCTTTTCATTTCAAGCACATAGTATCAGTTCACAGCCAAATAAGCCATTAGCTATTATGATGTTATGAAAGATATCAAGTTAATAGGTTCTCATAATTATGCATAGTTGTTCAGCAACAATATATAACACAAACTGACAATGAAATCCATCTACTTAGGGGTACTTAATTAATCAATGTTTTTCTTATTCATTACTTATTGTGTTCTAATATTTTCATATTTAGAATGCGCTCGGGTGCTGATCTATTTGACACATAGATTTCTTGAATTAGACACAACATTCTTGGTCTGTCTCATCTCATTATTTTCACCCATATTACAAACTAATAAACCATATTTATAATCGACACATAAATGAGTATTGTTTTGACAAAAAACCGAACAAATTCGCAACTTCAAAAACCTTGAACAGTAACTTCTATATAGATCCCATTTTGTGCGTATTCACGCAGAAGACCACAAGTCATTTCATTGTGGAACATCATACATGAGTAGAATACTCGGCCATGTTCCCCAAAAAAATGTTTTTGATCTTTTGAATTTTTTTCGAATAGGATGTGCCTACACCCATGTTCATTTTGGTATTTTCGATATACATGGTGCTAATTTAAATTATTATTTGTGTATATGAAAAAATATTCTTTTGTTGTAGATACACATGCTATATTCGGCATCACTTCCAGAATTAACTCAAATTATTTGTTACTAAACCAAATGATTACCACATTTCATCCACTTTATGTACAATTTTTCTTTAATGGCAAATGAAGTATCAGTATATTGGGGGAATGTGTCAATGCTCCTACAGAAACTTATAATTAGCACATTTGTCATGCTGAATGGTTACTTTTCATGATCTTAGAACTACTTTATATGTTCGCCTTTATGCGTACAATATATCATAAATGGCATAACATAAATGTTTCCTCTTTCTAACACTAAGTGAGTTTACATGGCTGTTTGCACATTTTGTTGCTGTAATTTGGATATCTAGCAATAGCCTACAGAGTTTTGTATCATACTGCCTTGGTGTCTTGGGTAGCTTTTAGTACCAAAAGTGCTATTTTCGTATTTTTTTGTGCAATACTATCATGATGGTGCAAGGACTGTAGTCGAAGTTGTCCACTATTTGTTGCAATTCTTAAGTTTTTTTTGTGATTACCTTCATGGAAGTGGTGTCGGAGTTCTAGGCAGCTAGAACATGGGCTGATTTGACACAGACAATGATTTCATAAGTCATAACTTAGTGGGTCGTGTGCACATGCATCTTCAGGTATGTGTAATACTGATCCATTTCAACCGAGTGTTAATGTTGATGGAATCAAGGTGAAAGATACAATAGTAAGGCTTGTGGACACACTGTTGGTGCGTACTCTTGCTATATGGTCTTCTTTTGGATGATTAAGTACTTTGGTTTAGCATTATTGCAAAACCACTGTTGAAATTTTCCTTCCCATTGTATTTCAATTGTGCAAAATTACTTGATAATTCTTCAAAATACTAAATAAGTGATATTCTTTTAGTGATGCATTAATTTGTTGTCTTGGTTAAATATAGTTGGCAAAAGATAGCAAAATAGTTGACTGGGTCAAAGAGCTTCGATGCATGTACTCAACCAGTACTACAATTTTCATCATTTAATGGAACCTTACATATAGCACTGAAATTGTAAAATGAAAAACTAGCCCGTGCGAATGCACGGGTTGACGACTAGTTCTATTAATTCAACTAGTTCAACTAAACATTTCTAAAAATAAACTAGTTATATTAATTCAATTAGTTCAACTAAGCATTTACTAAAAATAAACTAGTTATATTATAATTCAACTAGTTCAACTAAACATTTACTAAAAATAAACTAGTTATATTAATTCAATTAGTTCAACTAAGCATTTACTAAAAATAAACTAGTTATATTAATTCAACTAGTTCAACTAAACATTTACTAAAAATAAACTAGTTATATTAATTCAATTAGTTCAACTAAGCATTTACTAAAAATAAACTAGTTCTATTAATTCAACTAG
>NC_041391.1:19365246-19379180 GCF_002162155.2 Triticum dicoccoides
CATCGATCGGCTCCAGAATACGCGGATGTTTCCACTGCAAACTCTCCTCCTGTTCTCACATCGGAGCAACCTCAGCAGGTGCCCCTGTAGCAACCCGAGGGCTGGATTGGTTCTGATCTATCCTCGAAATCTAAGCTGGTCCTTCCCTTCTTCTTTCCTCGCATAGTTCATAGAAGTAACTTCATCATCCGATTGGATAAAAATACCTGCTTAGTTTTCTCTACATGTTGTTATTCTCCTGATTGAGGTTGGTTGCAATTGAGCACGCCTCTGCCCAGTGCCCTTCAATTTGTTGGAGCACAGAAGATGTTTTTTTGTTAGACAGGAAATTACATGCAGATCGAACTTCAAGGTTTTGCTACTGATATGAATCACCACGCTCCAACCCTATCTCTCTAGCCTTTCAATCTCCTCAACTACTAACTACGCATTTACATATTTTCATGCTAACCAGGGTATTCAATGTGTTGTGATCTGTGGCTTAGCTTCAATCCAGCATTATTTTTCAGACTAACCATGGTAACGATGGTTAATGAAGTGGATGAGGATGCATACAGGTGAGATTCAAGTTGCGGCCGTCGTTGCCGAGGCCGTCGAGTGGAGCCAGTACAAGAGACGGACGCCACAGCCCTCCTGATTGAGGTCAATAGGTCACCAGTCGCCCATGCTCTAACTCCCTTTTTTTGGAAGCCCATGCTCTAACTCAACATGCAAGCAATCCCAGCACCAATTTTTATGTTATATTTTCTAACCTATCAAATCAATGATACAGCACCACAAAATTAGCCTGATTCCCAAGGTCAAGTTCATAGCCCAGTACGTAACTGCTATTTCCAAGTTAGCATGATATATTTGGAATTCAGAGTCGTGGTATGTATTCTACATAATAAGGCATTTCCAGCTATATGATATTTGGGCGGGTCACCATGTTCTTTCCTGACTTTCTGTACAACACCAACTGTCGCAATCAACCTATCTACTTGAAGCGAACCTTCCTCCTTTTCTGGATGACCGGTGTAGATTTGTTCAGGGTATAATACCATTTGACTTCCTAGGAATCTTAATTGGAAAGACCACTTTTATTCCTCATGTATTACCACAGAGGTACTGAATGATGAGCAGCTGAACTACCGGCAATACATTTGTACATACACCATTATTCAGAACATAGAATTTTAGAGATATTAAATCTATTGCACACACCGGTGAAAATTTCATGTTTTTGAATTGAGGGAATGCTCCCTGCATTTTGTTTTTCGTTTTTTGAGCAGCAAACATACTGTACTTACACAAAAATACTACAATTGCTGGCTTTTTCAGTAATATGCATGCAGACTTCCACATATATCATTTCTGATGCAATTTTCTTGAAACTGTAGATGGCTCGATCAACCTGGTATAATTTTTAGTGGCGCAACAGTGGCATAAGAACTAACTGATTGGTTTGTAATTTTATCAGAATTGACAACTTCAGTTTTGCTGATCTGGATAACATATGTTTTATTAAATTAGGTCTCCTGCAATACATTTCATTTTAAAATATGTACATGTGCATCACGCATGGTTTACTAACCTTGCAAATTGTTCACACTTCGGGTAATTCATTTGATTTTCTATTTCCCGGTTGGATCGGAAAATCCTTTTCATTTCAAGCACATAGTATCAGTTCACAGCCAAATAAGCCATTAGCTATTATGATGTTATGAAAGATATCAAGTTAATAGGTTCTCATAATTATGCATAGTTGTTCAGCAACAATATATAACACAAACTGACAATGAAATCCATCTACTTAGGGGTACTTAATTAATCAATGTTTTTCTTATTCATTACTTATTGTGTTCTAATATTTTCATATTTAGAATGCGCTCGGGTGCTGATCTATTTGACACATAGATTTCTTGAATTAGACACAACATTCTTGGTCTGTCTCATCTCATTATTTTCACCCATATTACAAACTAATAAACCATATTTATAATCGACACATAAATGAGTATTGTTTTGACAAAAAACCGAACAAATTCGCAACTTCAAAAACCTTGAACAGTAACTTCTATATAGATCCCATTTTGTGCGTATTCACGCAGAAGACCACAAGTCATTTCATTGTGGAACATCATACATGAGTAGAATACTCGGCCATGTTCCCCAAAAAAATGTTTTTGATCTTTTGAATTTTTTTCGAATAGGATGTGCCTACACCCATGTTCATTTTGGTATTTTCGATATACATGGTGCTAATTTAAATTATTATTTGTGTATATGAAAATATATTCTTTTGTTCTAGATACACATGCTATATTCGGCATCACTTCCAGAATTAACTCAAATTATTTGTTACTAAACAAAATGATTACCACATTTCATCCACTTTATGTACAATTTTTCTTTAATGGCAAATGAAGTATCAGTATATTGGGGGAATGTGTCAATGCTCCTACAGAAACTTATAATTAGCACATTTGTCATGCTGAATGGTTACTTTTCATGATTTTAGAACTACTTTATATGTTCGCCTTTATGCGTACAATATATCATAAATGACATAACATAAATGTTTCCTCTTTCTAACACTAAGTGAGTTTACATGGCTGTTTGCACATTTTGTTGCTGTAATTTGGATATCTAGCAATAGCCTACAGAGTTTTGTATCATACTGCCTTGGTGTCTTGGGTAGCTTTTAGTACCAAAAGTGCTATTTTCGTATTTTTTTGTGCAATACTATCATGATGGTGCAAGGACTGTAGTCGAAGTTGCCCACTATTTGTTGCAATTCTTAAGTTTTTTTTGTGATTACCTTCATGGAAGTGGTGTCGGAGTTCTAGGCAGCAGAGTTTTGTATCATGCAATTCTTAAGTCTTCTTTCAACCAACATGTTAAAACAGTTTTAGCAAGTGTCATATCATGTTTGCAAACATGGAAAAGAGGCATATGATAGCCAAATTTAGCAACCATGGCATGAGAACAGAGTACTCATAGCATACTTCAAATCTGAACATGTGTTGGGGAACAACCAAATTGAGCCTTATGAAATGGAAAAACTAAAATTTTGAGATAAGCCCTATAAAACCGGAAAGGAGGGAGTAGAAAAAGAAGTACTCCATCCGGGAATAGTGTCGCACTTCGAAACTTGAATCGTCAATAAATTTTGAGCTTGCGTCTCGTCACATTCCAAATTACTCCACGCTATATTGAATTGCAGACCTGTTCACACCGATCACAACCTAAACGGTTTCCCACTTAGGAGCGTATTAGTACCATGCTATATTGAATTCCAAACCTATTCACACCGATCACAACCTAAATGGTTTCCCACTTAGGAGCGTATTAGTACTCAGTTATAAATACTAGTATGCCAAGATGACTGCACATTCCTCCTCAACTCCTCATCCACAAAAACAAACAAGTCATTCAGCATCCTTCCCTTGCGTCTGCCATGGCCAGCGTGAGTTCTGGGTCGAGAGATTGCCACCAGGGAGAGGCGAGCATGGAAGCGGAAGCACGAGAGATGTCCCGCCTCGCTGCGAGAGCAGCTAACATGTCCTACCGCGCGGAAGTAGCAGCACAGAGGTCCCGCCGTGCCGCTGAAGCAGCACGGAGGTCCTGCCGTGCCGTCGATGCAGCAGACTGGTCCGGCCGCGCCGCGGAAGCAGCAGAGATGTCCCGCCGCACCACGAATGCAGCAGAGATGTCCCGCCGCGCCGCGACGGCCTAGGAAAATTTCTCGCGGGCAGGCAAACGACTGTTACAGGCGCATGCATGCGATCGTCCATAGCCAGACAGATCAGATCTCTGGCTTGGCAAGGTTGCAGGACGACATGAAAGCCTCGTTTGAACAGGCTACCGGCGTCATCCAGTAACTAAGGGAGGGCAATGAGAGGCTCCAAGCCGAGCGCGACCTGCTGAGGGAGAAGATCGTCTGAAGTGCAGACCAGCAGGAGGAGACCAGTGCCTTGTTGAAGAGGACCGGCGTCATCGTCAAGAAACTTATGGACGAGAATGACATGCTCCGCAACGAGCGCCAAAGTCTAGTGGAGGAATCCGTGGATGTTCTCGAGCAGCGTCTTGAGGACACGAAAGAGCTCATCGCCGCTCGCCGCGGAGACTAGTTCCCGCGGCCTGCAGCAACGCATCAAGAAAGTAGAGATCAGCGAGCCAGATCCTTGTCTTCTTCTTTTGCCCTTGTGTATTTCGAGCGTAGCCGCATGTGGATTTTTTTAATTATCTTTCTAATTATGTAAGACAATTAATCGTCCTTATCTTTCTGTGGAAGATCAATGTTGCGAGGCTGGAATGAAGAAACCTCTTGCTGTGGTGACCCTGGCGTTGCTGTTCTTCTAGTTGTTGCTGGGCTTCCTTCAGTTTCCTGGTTTCTTTTGATGCAATAATTGGTTTAGGATGTGGATTGTGTCGTCGGTTGTGAAATGTTGGGTTCTAGCGCGGATGTTTGGCCTTTGTTGGCCTCTTGGGATGTTGCGATTTCAATCTGGTACTCCCTCCTTCTCATAATGTAAGACGTTTTTTGACACTATACTAGTGTCAAAAAGCGTCTTATATTATGGGATAGAGGGAGTAGCTTTTAGTCCTTCGTGTTAGGCTGGAGTTGTGCTGAACTTCTTGTGAATTGTGGTGGTTTTCAGTAATGAAAATCGGAAGGGGCAAGCCCTTCTTTGATCAAAAAAGAAAATCGTCCTTATATATTCATCAATCTTGCTATAAGTCGCAGTAGATGCTATATAGGTCCGTCGGATCTTACATCAAGATCCGTGCTTTCAGATTTTATTTTTTCTCTCTTAAATCTCAGTCGAGTGAGACATAGCCACGCAATAGAGGCTCGGGCGCCATTAATGGATACCTTGGGAGAGAGGTGGATGACAGATGGAGGTCAAAGGGCTCTCCTCCCGATAAGCGTGCGTAGGGGTCTGATCGCACGCCTCTCGTACTCAAATAGCTACCCTGCATGATGCCTCCTAGCTAATAAAAAATGGGGACGCGTGGTGGCACGTAAATGGTACTAGTAAGTAGAACGCCCACGGTTTCAATAATACTTGTGTTTCTGATTGTAACGTGACATCACTTGTTCCAAAATGACTTTGTTGATTTTTAATGTGTGCGCCTTCGCAAATCGGACTACAAATTTACCACAGCATGTTGGTGCCATGACATGGCACCAAGCTAAGTTTCATTATTTTCATGCGTGTTTTGGATTTACAGGAATTAAAAAACTAAGTTTCTCAATGTTTCCAACCCAGCCACGATGCCCAGAATTTTGAATTTCATTCCCATTTCTTGCATGGAACCTAAAAATTTACCCGAGGACACACATGTGATTTTTCAACCAACTTTGGTGCACTGGAACATGTGCTTGTATTCCAAATTTGAATTATGCACACAAAGATGACACGTTCCCTCCCAGAACCACGAGCCTTCTTGAGAGAAGCTCCGATTTGCAAGAAGCTTATACCAAAATTTGTTCCTATTCGGCCAATTTTTTTTACCACGACATGGTACTACCATGACATGACACCATGCCAAGTTTCATGATTTTAAAACCAAGTTTCTCAATGTTCTTGACCGAGCCACGATGCCCAGATGTTTGAATCTTATTCTCATTTTTTGCATGGGAGTAGAAATTCACCCGAGGACACAAATGTGATCTTTCAACCAACTTTGGTGCACGGGAGCACGTGCCTGTAGTTCAAATTTGAATTATGCACATTAAATGACCACAAACTCAATTAATGTGTAAATAAGGCCAAACGAAACCGGAATAATTCCAAAATTTAACAGGGCACTCATGTAGTTCTATGTTGCCTTTGTAAATAAACTCAAGGGGGACAACGTATATCGTTTCGCACTCAAAGGTGACACGTTCCCTCTCAGAACCACGAGCCTTCTTGAGAGAAACTTCAGTTTGCAAGAGGCTTATACCAAAATCTGTTCCTATTTGGCCATTTTTTTACCACAACATGGTAGTACCATGACATGACATCCATGGCACTAGTAGAAAAAGGACCTAATATGAGACACATTAGTGTCGGTTTGATTTTGAGCCGACACTAATATGTCCAATAGAGCCGGTTCCAACGGCTAGCCGGACGTTCTCATTAGTACCGGTTTGTGGCGAACCTTTAGCACCGGTTCGTGCCACAAACCGGTACTAAAGAGGGTGGTGGCAGGGTGTTGTCAGTCTGGGGCCCCTCCAGCACCTTTAGTACCGGTTCGTGGCACGAACCGGTACTAAAGGTGACCTACATAAACCCTTTGTCCAGCCGAGCCACTCTGTTCTTCCCCTTTCCCCTCACATCCTCTGTTCTTCCCCTCTCTTCCTCGAGCTCCTCACAAATTTTGCCCAAAATTTGTCAAGATTTGAAGGCCCCCATCCATTCAAATGATCACAAAGGTTAGCAACTTTGTCCTTTCAACTCTCATTGCTAGATTAGCTCTTGCAATGATTTGTATAGTGATTAATTTGGGAGGAATTATATTTGCTAGTATTTGATTTATATGCAATTTGAGGTCAAAAATAACACTTAGTTTGCATATGTAGGTGTGGTTTACTTAGTGCCTTCTAAATCTCCGTCGTAACCATCGTCGATCGCTCGCACTGTCCCGTCGCCGGCACCACCTTGTGGTGAGGCTCTTGTTCATGAATGTTTTACATTACCAAATTGATGTTTGTGTGATTTGGATATATAGTTACTCGTATAATTATCTTGCCCGTATGTTGTTTGTTATACATAGTGCCATGGTTTTGATATCCGTCCCCGTCGGCCCTCGTCCTTGTTATGATTCAGATGTGGTATATTCTCTTTTAAAACTAGTTGTTGCATTTCGTGTTTATGACAAATTATGCCCATCAAGTTGACATGGATATTTTTATCTAGGAGGTATGTGAACCGGAAATTCCAACCGACCCTATTGTCGAGAGGTTAAATTTAGTTGAAAGAGAAAACGAGTATTTAAAAGAAAAATTGAAAAGAATTGAGGGGGAGAAGATGGAATTGGAGTTGCATGTTGCCGATGTCGTCGATTATCACAAGATCAAGATGGAGAAAATGAGGTTGAAGATTAGAAAGATTAGAAAATATGCCGTTGATAGTGTGGCTTGGTATCATTATGTTGTTGGATCAATTGTTACCTTAGTTGCGATCTTCATCACATTTGTTGTTGCATCTAAATTCTTTAGCTAGAGAGTTATTTGTATGTTGCATTTAATTAAGTGTTGTATATGAACTTTATGTATGAACTTGTATTAATTTGGTCTATTCGGTGTTGTGTAATGAAGATGAGCCGACAATGGATGTATGATGACAGATGCTCTCCCAAGTTCATTAATGGCATGCATACTTTTCTGCTTGCCGCTGAGGCAAACAAGCGGGTGGATGGTTTTATGCCTTGTCCATGTGCTGGCTGTAAGAATGGTCATAGTTACTCTACGTCAAGAACCATTCATGTCCACCTATTTGAGTCTGGTTTCATGCCCCACTATAATGTTTGGACCAAGCACGGAGAAATAGGGGTTATGATGGAAGACAATGAAGATGAAGAGGACGACGACGGCTATCCTGGCCATGGGTTCCCTGAATACGATGATACAACAATCAGGGAAGAAGCTGAGCTGGCAATGCAGGAAGAAGCTGAAGAAGAGGCATCAGATGAGCCCGCTGATGATCTAGGTCGGGCCATTGCCGATGCAAAGAGAAACTGCGCAAGTGATCTGGAGAGGACGAAGTTGCAGCACATGTTAGAGGATCACAAGAAATTGTTGTACCTGAATTGCGAACCTGACAAAAAAAAGTTGGGCACCACACTTGAATTGCTGCAATGTAAGGCAGGGAATGGTGTATCTGACAAGGGATTTGGAAAGTTGCTGGTAATGATAAAGAATATGCTTCCAAAGGACAACGAATTGCCCGAGAGTACGTATGAAGCAAAGAAGGTTGTCTGCCCTCTAGGGTTAGAGGTGCAAAAGATACATGCATGCCCTAATGACTGCATCCTCTACTGCGGTGAGTAAGAGGATTTGAACGCTTGCCCGGTATGCGGTGCATTACGTTATAAGATCAGTCGCGATGACCCTGATGATGTCGAGGGTGAGCGCCCCAGGAAGAAGATTCCTGCCAAGGTGATGTGGTATGCTCCTATAATACCATGTTTGAAACGTATGTTCCAAAACAAAGAGCATGCGAAGGTGATGCGGTGGCACGCAGAAGACCGTAAGAAAGACGGAAAGTTAAGAGTACCCGCTGACGGTTCGCCGTGGAGAAAAATCGAGAGAAAGTATTGGGAGGAGTTTGCAGGTGACCCAAGGAACGTATGGTTTGGTCTAATCGCAGATGGTATTAATCCTTTTGGGGAGCAGAGCAGCAACCATAGCACGTGGCCTCACTAGTAGAAAAAGGGCCTATTGTCCCGGTTGGTAAGGGCCTTTAGTCCTGGTTGGTGAACCGGGACTAAAGGGTCGGTACTAATGCCTCCCCCCTTTAGTCCCGGTTCAATCCAGAACCGGGACAGAAGGGCCTCCACGTGGCCTGTCCCCCGAGCCCAGGCAGGAGGGCCTTTGGTCCCGGTTGGTGGCACCAACTGGGACCAATAGGCATCCACGCGTCAGCGTTTATGTGGCTGTGGTTTTTTTTTGAAAGGGAGGGGGGGGGTTGGGGGGTTTTGGGGGGTTAATTTAGGTGTTTCATATATTGTGCTATAGCTAGCTAATTAATAGAGAGAAGTGTCCTCTCTTTTGTCCGTGCTTGGTCGACGCTATGTACCATACATACATACGTATAGAGAGGACTAGCTAGACATGCTAGCTAGCTAGTAAGCAAACAGAAGATCGTCATGAACATATATGCATACAGAGAGAAGTGATATCGACCACCTCTCCTTCTCCGAGAGATTGGTCGAACAAACAAGTTCTCGTATATCTATCCGACACTACCGGCTACATATATACAATAATTATCTTTTACAAATATATAATCTCCTAAAATACGGACGCGTGGTCCACATAGTATTCTCCGTCTTCAGCGATCACGTGGTCAAGAAAGAATGCTGCCAATTCCTCTTGAATTGCTCGCATGCGATCTGGTGCTAGGAGTTCATCCCGCATCCGAAACATCTAATTTTAAGAAGGGGGTCAATACATATATATATATATATGAATGAATGGAACTCAACACAAATGATGGTAATAAAATAAAATTGTGAATATTGTTATTTACGCACTTCATATTGTTTGTCGGAGTAGCCCCGCTCACAGGTCGTGTGGCGGATGGACTCGCAAATGTAGTATCCACAGAAATCATTCCCTTGTTCCTGCCACAACCACTTTACAAGAAATAGAGGTCAATCAAACTGATAATTAGCAAGCATGCTAAATGGTATTGATGAAACTAGCGCTTGAATCACTAGGAGATGCCTGGAATATGCTACTATATAGTACTTACTTTCGGGTGCCTAAATTGCAGCTTCTTCGGTAGTCCCGGAGCTTTTTTGGTGAATTTTCTCCAAGCCCTGCCATACAAAGAAAACAATTACTTGATATCAGAAATGAACAAATTAAGTTGCTGATATGGTGGATAATGATCGATTTAACTTACTTCTCGAGCATTTCAGTCATGTCCGCATACTCCTTGGGATCTTTTCGCTTGGAGTCTAAGACAGTTACTACTCCCTTCTCAAGCTTAATCTCTAGGAGAATATAGTGGTAGCTGCGCACACATGCATAACTCATCAATATTACATTACTATAACCTGGACTAATAAGGAAACCGAATATGCCACAAGCCAGTAACACTCACTTGAAGTTGTAAGGAAAGAGTATTATATCTTTGTGTTCATTTATTTCCAACGATCGTAGCAAGTTGGCCTCGGTTTCTTGGGCACGATATTGAACCTCAGTTGCATCTATGAGATACGTGTTAATGAACCAAATATCTCCCACTTGTCTTTTCTTCAATTCGGCGATCTTCAATCTGCATAATATAGTGAGGATAATTATAAATACATGCAAATGAAAGGGCTGAGTTATATAGAGAGACTTAATGACGGAAGTAGTACTACTTACAGACAGTAGGAGGTGACCGTTGCTTTATCGATGGCCAATTGATAGAAAAACTGATAGAACTCCTCAAATGGAATAGGCAACAGTTCAATTCCAAGGAGGTCATGCTCCTTTTTAACTCTCATATACAAAGTATTCCTCCCCTTAGACTCTTTGCAGGTTTTCATGTACCAATCATGCAATCTTCACATCATCGTTGATAGAGAACTTTCATCTTTGAGGAGAGGCTTCCTGTACTCGTATCTTTGTATCTGCACCTCCAAGATATCATAATGTACATCGTCGGGCAGGTAATTTGCAGGATTGCCATAAACGGGCACCATCCTCGGATCGACGATGTCGCTAGCAGGCACCTTGAGCGGGGGGCACGATTGCTTCGCTTGTTCGCCGAGCTGGGCAATTTGTTTCCCAGCTCGTCGTTCTTTCATCCTTTGATCACTTTTAGTACTTCCCGACCTCTCCGCTTCGGCAAATGCCTTTCCAATAATGCGCTCATAGTTACCTTTCGGCGAAGACTTGGGTGGTTTTCTCAGGGCAGCAAGAGCGCGCTTCCCTTTCACCGGATCTACCTTCTCCTCCGGAGGTGGATGTCTATTTGCTTTCAACCCTTGAAACCAGTCATCCACTTCGGTCTGCATGATCTTCGCGTTTTCCTCCTCGCTCCTCTTGTATGGTAACTTCTCTGGAGTCTTTAGAGAAGGACCGAATCTGTATCTCCTTCCGCCTTTGGCTGTACTGCTAGACGCCGACAGAGTAGACGGAGCGGATGTCTTCTTTCCTTGCTTACGAGGTGGAGGAGAAGGACTACGACGCGCCGTAGAAGCCGGAGCGGCGGCAGGTCCCTTCCGCCCTTGCTGACGAGGCGGAGAAGGAGGAGGCTGGCTGCTCGGGTGCGCCGGCGCAGGCGGAGAAGGAGGCGGAGTGCCGCCATGCGCCGGAGAAGGAGCGGGCCAAGTGCCATGATCGTCACTCGCCGGTGGAGGAGGCGGAGTGCCCTGACTCGCCGGAGGAGGAGGAGGAGGCGGAGGCGTCCAGTTCGGAAGGTTGATGAGATCCTTCCGCCATAGGCATGGAGTCTTCAGAGCAGAACCCAGCCGATACTCCCCTTCACCGGTAGGGTGGTCAAGCCGGAGGTCCTCAAATCCCTCCGTTATTTCATCGACCATCACCTTAGCATATCCTTCTGGAATCGGCCGGCAGTGAAAAGTTGAGTCGGGTTTAGTAGGATAAACAGAGCCAACAGCCGCCTTGACCTTCAAATTGCTCCATTGCGCCATAAGGTGGCAATTTTCAGCATCCGTGATAGCATCCACGGGATAGCTGGCAGGAGCCGTCAAGGCATGCTCTGGCTGAAGCAGCTTGGTGGAAGCCACGCTGCTTTTCCGCTGAGATGGCGGGGTAGCTTCGGGGGAAGCTTCGGCAGGTCGTTTGTTGCGATCTGCTTCTCGTTCCTCTAGCCCCATTACCCTTTCGTGCAGCAACTGCAGTTGGCTCTGCTCCAGTTTCTTCCTCCTCTCGTGGGTTTTGTAACCCCCTGCGTCCGGAAATCCAGCCTTCCACGAAACGGAGCCTGGCGTGCCTCGTGTCCGTCCAGGGTGCTCAGGATTGCCGAGGGCCATTGTGAGCTCGTCCTTCTCCCTGTCTGGAACGAACGTCCCTTGCTGCGCTGCTTCGATATATTGCTGAAGCTTCTTGACTGGTATGTCCAATTGTTCTTCCGTCCAAATGCACCTCCCTGTTATAGGGTCCAAGGATCCGCCGACCCCAAAGAACCAAGTCCGGCAATGTTCTGGCCAGTTCATTGTCTCTGGTTTGATCCCTTTATCAAGCAGATCATTCTCAGCCTTGGCCCACTTAGGCTGGGCTACGAGGTAGCCACCTGACCCCGTGCGATGGTGAAGCTTCTTCTTCTCAGCATTTCTCTTGTTTGTCGCCGACATTTTTTTACTCTTTTCCGATGTCTTGTGGGCCACAAATGCGGGCCAGTCATCTCTGATCTTCTCATATTTGCCAATGAATTCTGGTATCTCATTTTTTCGACATACCTATTGAGGTCTTTCTTCCAATTCCTGAATAGGTCTGCCATCTTCCTCAGAGCAAAAGACTTGATTAATGGCTCTATAACTGGCTTCTCCGGATCATCCTCCGGCGGTAGGGTGAAATTTGACTTCAGCTCAGTCCAAAGATTCTCTTTCTGCATCTCATGGACATAAGACACCTCAGGGTCTTCGTTCTTAGGCTTATACCATTGCTGGATGCTGATCGGGATCTTGTCCCTAACCAGAACCCCACACTGAGCAACAAATGCCTTCTTTGTCCGGTAGGGTTCAATCGGTTGGCCGTCGCGCACGATTTGTATGATCTCAAACTTTTCATCCGAGCTCAACTTTTTCTTCGGGCCTCGTCTCTTTACCGAAGTTGTGCTCGATCCGGAGGGCTAGAAAAAAGAACAAAGACGAGAGTTAATTAATATGTGTACATACCAAAACAATGAATGCATCAATTAGCTAGTCAGCACAGGCTTAACTAATATATATACCTGGCCGGACTCGGTTTGGTGATCACCGGAGCCGTCCTCACGGTCTACTTCTTCACCCTCTCCTTCTTGCACGGGCATTGGGTCATCGGAGCCATGTAAATCAATGAGGAGAGGGCCAGCTGCTTCTTCACCCTCTCCTTCCAGACCATCGTTGTCGTTGAGAAACATCGAGAGGGCATCACTTCCTTCTGCGATTATGTCCCTCAACAACGCTTCTTGTGCTTCGTCTCGAGGGGTGTCCATAGTTTCTACAAATATTTACAACATGGAAATTATTATTCAAACATGATAGATATGGATATATTAGTGGCAAATGTAGAACTAGCTAGCTAATCACAATAAGGATTCGTCTAGGGTTTGGGGTGACCTCGACAATGCTTCAAGGGTTAGGGGGTGGCCTCGAGAACGCTTCAAGCTAGGAGGGGGTAATATCGACCCCCCCCCCCCACGTGTTGAAGCTATCGGGAGGGGGTCGGCGTTGAACAGTACATCTATGTCCCACAAGTGACGTGGGCATCGACGTGGGCATCGACGCCCACAAGCTATTGGATTTCTTCAATACTTTGACACTATAGGAACCCTCGACCCTGAAACCTTCGACCCTTGACCCCTTAACGACCCTCGACCCTCTACCCTAGTTCCCGACCCTCGACCCCTCGGCGATCCTCGACACCCTCGTTATATCGACAACGACGCAACATACATATACATGGGAAAATAATGTTATCGGGGAGGGGGTATCGGTACCCCCCCCTCGTGTCAAAGTTTCTTCTTTCTCCTCTATTCCTTTCTTTCTTCTTCTCCTCTTATTTTCTTCTTATCCCTCGAGAAAGGAAAATAAGGAAAAGGAAGAAAAGAGGAAGAAGGAAGAAGGAAGAAGAAGAAGAAAAAAAAGAAGAAAAAAAAGAGGAGAAGAAGAAAAGAATAGAGGAGAAGAAGAAAAAATAGAATTTTTTTCTATTTTTTCTTCTTCTCCTCTATTCTTTTCTTCTTCTCCTCTTCTTTTTCTTCTTTTTTCTTCTTCTTATTTATTTCTCCTCTTCTTCTCCTTTCTTCCTCTTCTTTTTTCCTTTTTCCTCTCATTCTTTTTCTTCTTCTTGTATTGCTTTTTTTTTAAATAATGTTCAAATAAAAATCTATGAACATAAAACATATATACACACAGAGAACATATATACATTTTTATAAAAATGCAAAAAACAAAAAAAATTAAAAAAAGACATATTAACAGATATACATACATACATTTTTCTTTCATATGAACATACATACATACATTTTTCTAAATATACATCAACATATATGTTTTTCTAAATATACATCAACAAA
>NC_041391.1:19380651-19418641 GCF_002162155.2 Triticum dicoccoides
GGGACTAAAGGGGGGCATTAGTCCCGGTTGGTGCCACCAACCGGGACCAAACGCCCCCTTTAGTCCCGGTTGGTGCCACCAACCGGGACCAAAGGCCCCCTTTAGTCCCGGTTGTTGGCACCAACCAGGACCAAAGGCCTTGTGCTGCCCCCCGCCAAATGTTTAGTCCCACCTCGCTAGTTGAGAGGGAGCCGCACCAGTTTATAAGGTGCGGTGTGGCTCCCCTCTCGAGCTCCTCTCTAAAGCAGGCTTTCGGGCCTAACTCTGCCATCTGTGCCTGTGGGCCTTCCACGGGCCTGAATCCTGGCCCATAGGGTTTCTAGTCGTATTCAGGCCGTGGGGGCCCAGTAGGTGGCATTTTTTTTTGTTTTTTTGTTTTATTTGTTGCTTTATTTAGTTTATTTTGGTTTTGGTTTATTTTTCTGTTAGTGCCATTAGTTTTCAAAGCTGAATACTCTTTTTTTGTTTTCTTTGTTGCTTTATTTATTTTATTTTGTTTCTACTTACAACAAAATACTTATTGTTGCTATTTTTATTTTTTTCAGTTTTTTGTTCTGTTTTCTGCATTATTTAGTTTTTGTTGTTTTTTTCTTTATTTTTTAATTCTTTTTGCTTTTAGTTTTAGAAAAATTATAAACTTTCTGTTAGTGCCATTAGTTTTCAAATCTGAAAACTCTTTTTTTGTTTCCTTTGTTGCTTTATTTATTTTATTTTGTTTCTACTTACAACAAAATACTTATTGTTGCTATTTTTATTTTTTTTCAGTTTTTTGTTCTGTTTTCTGCATTATTTATTTTCTTTTGTTTTTTGCTTTATTTTTTAATTCTTTTTGCTTTTAGTTTTAGAAAAATTATAAACTTTCTGTTAGTGCCATTAGTTTTCAAATTTGGAAACTCTTTTTTTGTTTTCTTTGTTGCTTTATTCATTTTATTTTGTTTCTACTTACAATAAAATACTTATTGTTGCTATTTTTAGTTTTTTCCAGTTTTTTGGTTTTGTTTTCTGCATTAATTATTTTCTTTTGGTTTTTTGCTTTATTTTTTAATTCTTTGAAATTTGTGTGAATAGTTAAATTGAATTCTTTGAAATTTGTGTGATTTTGATGTTTGTGATTAACTTTACTAGTGCCATTATTTTTTTAGTTCTACTTAGAAATAAATACTTACAGTTTTTTGGTGATTTCTTTTTTCTTTTAGGTCACAAAAAATAAAAACTTCTCTGTTAGTGAACATAGATGCACTTATAGAGAAAATTAAACATAAATTCATAATCAATTTTTATTTATAAATTTAGGTCCAATTTCCTCTATAGGTGCATCTATTTTCACTTTGAGAGGAGATCAACAACAGAGAGAGGGACGGGCTTATAAACAGGTGTGGGCGCCCTTCTGTTGGCGAGGTGGGACTAAAAGCTGGGTGCAACGAGGGCCAACCCTTTAGTCCCGGTTGGTGGCATGAACCGGGACTAAAGGTAACCCTTTTGGTCCTGGTTCATGCCACCAACCGGGACCAATAGTGGTGGGCCAGGAGCCAGGACCATTGGTCCCGGCTCGTCCCACCAACCGGGACCAAAAGGTCCGGACGAACCGGGACCAATGGCCCACGTGGCCCGGCCGGCCCCCTGGGCTCACGAACCGGGGCAAATAGCTCCATTGGTCCCGGTTCTGGATTGAACCGGGACTAATGGGCTAAACTGGCCTGGACGAAAGCCCTGTTTTCTACTAGTGCCTGTGACTCTATGTTTGTATAACCTTCCTCCTTGGTTGTGCATGAAGCGGAAGTTCATTATGATGCCAGTGCTCATCCAAGGCCCTAAGCAACCCGGCAACGACATTGATGTGTACCTAAGGCCATTAGTTGAAGAACTCTTACAACTGTGGAATGGAACGGGTGTACGTGCGTGGGATGAGCACATGGGGGAACAATTTGACCTAAAGGCGTTGCTGTTCGTGACCATCAATGATTGGCCTGCTCTCAGTAACCTTTCAGGACAGACAAACAAGGGATACCGCGGATGCACGCACTGTTTGGATTATACCGACAATATATATTTGAATAGTTGTAAGAAGAATGTGTACCTGGGACATCGTCGATTTCTTCCGAGCAGGCATCCCGTAAGAAAGAAAGGCAAGCATTTCAGAGGTGAGGCGGATCACCGGACAAAGCCTCGCCACCGACTAGTGCTTATGTACATGATATGGTCAAGGATTTGAAGGTAATCTTTGGAAAGGGTCCTGGCGGACAACCTGTTCCGAAGGACGCTAACGGACGCGCACCCATGTGGAAGAAGAAATCTAAATTTTGGGACCTGCCATATTGGAAAGACCTAGAGGTCCGGTCCGCAATCGACGTGATGCACGTGACGAAGAATCTTTGTGTGACCCTGCTTGGCTTTTTGGGCGTGTATGGGAAGACAAAAGATACACCAGAGGCACGGGAGGACCAGCAACGTATGCACGGAAAAGATGGCATACATCAGGGTCAGGTCAGCTACGCTCTTACCAAAGAAGAGAAGGAAATCTTCTTCGAATGCCTGCTCAGCATGAAGGTACCGTCTGGCTTCTCGTCAAATATAAAGGGAATAATAAATATGGCAGAGAAAAAGTTCCAGAACCTAAAGTCTCATGACTGCCACGTGATTATGACGCAACTCCTTCCGGTTGCATTGAGGGGGCTTCTACCAGAAAACGTTCGATTAGCCATTGTGAAGCTATGTGCATTCCTCAATGCAATCTCTCAGAAGGTAATCGATCTAGAAATCATACCAAGGTTACAGAATGATTTGGTGCAATGTCTTGTCAGTTTCGAGTTGGTGTTCCCACCATCCTTCTTCAACATCATGACGCACGTCCTAGTTCACCTTTGCGAAGAGATTAACATTTTGGGTCCTGTATTTCTACACAATATGTTCCCCTTTGAAACGTTCATGGGAGTCTTGAAGAAATATGTTCATAACCATGCTAGGCCAGAAGGAAGCATCTCGAAGGGCCATGAAAATGAGGAGGTCATTGAGTTTTGTATTGACTTTATTCCTGACCTTAAGCCGATTGGTGTTCCTAAATCGCGGCATAAGGGCAGACTGGAAGGAAAAGGCACGCTAGGAGGGCATCAAATAATATGTATGGACGGGCATTCTCTCACTGAAGCACACTACATAGTTCTACAGAATTCCGCCTTGGTGGCTCCCTATATGAAGGAACACAAGAATTTTCTACAGTCCAAACACCCGGAGAAGTCTGACGACTGGATTACACGCGAACAAACGAGGACTTTTTGTTGGGGAAACTGATCCACGAACACCTATGGGGCCGGCGGACCGGGCCCCTTTCGGTTCGGCGGGGGGCGGAGATCGCACGAAGAGCAGATCGAGGCGAAGCACATGAGCAGTTTACCCAGCTTCGGAGCTCTCCGGAGAGATAACACTCCTACTGCTGCTTTTATGGTTCTATTATGTTCTTGCTTGCGAGAGCTAAGTGTTTTCTGGCTCCCGAATGAATCGAACCCCCTCTACGTTGCGCATGGGCCTCCTTTTATATGCTCAAGGGGTCACCGACAGGTGGCAACGCAGAGAAGGGTACAAATGTAAAAAGTGAGGTGGTTGGTACAGTTACTTGTACAGTGCACCCTACCTAACCCTGACGGCAGGGGACAAGGGCATTAAAGGCCCGTCTGAGTCGCCCAAACAGTGCAGAAAAGGACTATTAGGGGCGCCGCCGTTCGCCACGATGGCGATCTTGTCAGCTTCGCATGCCATTGCGCACCGCTGGCTGCACAGCCTCCCGCCAGGCGCGCCTGGAGAGGCCCCCAGGGCGACACGTTGGTGGATGCGCTGGAGCGTAGGCACAGAGTGGCCGCCTGCCACGGCAAGCGCCTTGCCGCTGTTGTTATCTTGTCGGGTCCGGAAGCTTGTCGCTCACCGGGCCTCGAGGTACCTTGGTTGGTCTTCCCGGCAAGCTCCTCTTGCCGGGGCCTTGTTGCCTTGCAGGAGCGCGTGGCGCGTCGCGGCAAATTCCTTGGAGTGCCTTGGTTGGCCTTCCCGGCAAGCTCCTCTTGCCGGGGCCTTGTCTCCTGAGCTTAAATAGTTTGTTCTTGAATGGCTCCAAGGGAACCACGGAGGATCTTGGTGTTATCCCGGCAAGCCTTGTCGCGGGGTGCTGCAACTGCCCGTGCACAAGTTCGGGGTACTAGGGTACCCCTATTCTAGTACACCGACAGGAGCCCCCGGGCCTGGGCCAGACACGTTGCCGAGCGCTATTGGGCCAGGCCCAAGACAGGGCACGGGCACATGTGGACTGGGCCACGCCGAATCTTGCTCTGTATCCACCGCGCTCTCCCCTAACGGCACGCGTTGAATGCGGCGTCATGGGAGAGATCGTGGGTGGTTCTTTATTCGGAAGGGCGAAACGTCCGCCCCGTCCCTCTTTATAAGCAGAGGAAACAGGGGCAGTTCGTTCCGTCTCGCTGGTTGCTACTACTCCATCTTCACGAACCTCCGCCGCTCCCCCCTTCTTCTCGAAGCCGAGAGAGCAGCGCTCCGCCCCCCATTGCCACCAGCATCACCAACGCCGTCGACCTCCCCCACCACCTCCGCCATGTCTCCGAAAGCCGACAAGGGAAAGGGCGTGAAGTCGGCCGAGGCGCAGCGGCTCGCGGCGCTACGGAACGAGCGGGCGATCTTCTCCCCCCAGCTCGGCGTGAAGGAGCTGAGGGAGTACTTCTACCTCTTTTGGGCGACAGAGACGCGGGCGCATCCGCGCACGAGGGTACTCCCGGCCGCTGCTTCGGAACTGGCTCCAAATGGGTACCCATTCTTCGCGCTGTTCTTCTATTGCGGGCTCTGCCCGCCCTTCTCGGAGTTCTTCTGCGATATCATGAACACCTACGGCTTTCGCCTCCTTGATTTCACCTCCAACGCCGTTCTGACCATGGCAGTTTTCGCACATTTGTGTGAAAACTTTGTCGGAGTCCACCCCAGTGTTGCCCTTTTCCGCCACTTCTTCATACCTCGGGTAGAGAGAGGAGAGCCGCTTGCCGGAGGGATTGCCTGGATCTTGAGAGTCGGCAAGAAGGAGGCGTACTTGGAGGGTGAGATCCGCAGCAAGTGGGAGGAGTGGAGAGCGGAGTGGTGCTGGATCGTCGAGGAGAATCCGCAGCCCTTCACCGCCGTACGCCAAGCTCCAATAGTGCGCGGCAATGACTGGAGCAACGTGGCCCCGGAAGACGAGAGGCTGAAGATCACCATTACTAGGATCCTTCGCCTCAGGCTTGCCGGGCTCACTGTAGGCGCTGTAGGCGCAGATTTCCTCCGCCGCCGCATCGCCCCCCTGCAGGAGAGGGGGAGGCCCGCCTAGGAATTCAAGAACTCGGTGGACATCATGAGGCTGCGGCCGGGCCTCAACTACAACTTCACCGTCTTAGAGCTGGATGCAATGCTCCTGGTGTTGTTCAAACGCGACCCCCAGCACCCATTCACGCTGCCGAGGGGCGTTGTTCCATTGTGCAACAATTATTCGCTTGACCGGATCCGCGCCATGATGCCATTGTGCGATTCACACGGAATCATTCCAACTTGGCAAGAGCCTGCGGATGACGTCGTGCAAGCGTTCTTCGACAACTTGGAAGAAGTGCCGGTCCACGCTGACGAGCAGAAGAGCCTCACCCGTGACACCACCGATGAGGAGCTGCAGCGCATCGCCACTAGTGTTGGGTTTCGTAGTAATTTCAGAAATTTTCCTACGCACACGCAAGATCATGTGATGCATAGCAACGAGGGGAGAGTGTTGTCTACGTACCCAACGCAGACCGACTGCGGAAGCGATGACACGACGTAGAGGAAGTAGTCGTACGTCTTCACGATCCAACCGATCAAGCACCGAAACTACGGCACCTCTGAGTTCGAGCACACGTTCAGCTCGATGACGATCCCCGGACTCCGATCCAGCAAAGTGTCGGGGAAGAGTTCCGTCAGCACGACGGCGTGGTGACGATCTTTTTGAACTACAGCAGCAGGGCTTCGCCTAAACTCCGCTACAGTATTATCGAGGTATATGGTGGCAGGGGGCACCGCACACGGCTAAGGAATAGATCACGTGGATCAACTTGTTGTCCCTTTTGTGCTAGCCCGGCCCCTCTATTTATATGTTGAGCCCCGGGGTCGAAACTTGGAGCAAAAGCCTCCTCAAAGTCGGTTTTGCCCGAAAGGCAAGAGTCCCACTCGGACTCCAGGACCAAACGCCACAATCCTTGGCGTCTGGCCCAGACGCCATGGGCCTCGGCGTCTGGCCCAGGGCCAGACGCCAGGGTCTCCGGCGTTTGGCCCCCTGGCCTCCGCAAAACTCCTTTTTGCACCGATCTAAAGCCTCATGGGCTTGACCCCTTGGCCTAACCATATCATCCAATATATGAATCTTTACGTCTCGACCATTTCGAGACTCCTCGTCATGTCCCCGATCTCATCCGGGACTCCGAACTCCTTCGGTTCATCAAAACATGTAAACTCATAATATAACTGTCATCGTAACCTTAAGCGTGCGGACCCTACGGGTTAGAGAACAATGTAGACATGACCGAGACACGTCTCTGGTCAATAACCAATAGCGGGACCTGGATGCCCATATTGGCTCCTACATATTCTACGAAGATCTTTATCGGTCAGACCGCATAACAACATATGTTGTTCCCTTTGTCATCGGTATGTTACTTGCCCGAGATTCGATCGTCGGTATCCAATACCTAGTTCAATCTCGTTACCGGCAAGTCTCTTTACTCGTTCCGTAATACATCATCTCACAACTAACATATTAGTTGTAATGCTTGCAAGGCTTATGTGATGTGTATTACCGAGAGGGCCCAGAGATACCTCTCCGACAATCGGAGTGACAAATCCTAATCTCGAAATACGCCAACCCAACATCGACCATTGGAGACACCTGTAGTACTCCTTTATAATCACCCAGTTACGTTGTGACGTTTGGTAGTACCCAAAGTGTTCCTCCGGAAAACGGGAGTTGCATAATCTCATAGTCATAGGAACATGTATAAGTCATGAAGAAAGCAATAGCAACATACTAAACGATCAGGTGCTAAGCTAATGGAATGGGTCATGTCAATCAGATCATTCAACTAATGATGTGATCTCGTTACTCAAATAACAACTCATTGTTCATGGTCAGGAAACATAACCATCTTTGATTAACGAGCTAGTCAAGTAGAGGCATACTAGTGACACTCTGGTTGTCTATGTATTCACACATGTATTATGTTTCCGGTTAATACAATTCTAGCATGAATAATAAACATTCATCATGAAATAAGGAAATAAATAATAACTTTATTATTGCCTCTAGGGCATATTTCCTTCAGTCTCCCACTTGCACTAGAGTCAATAATCTAGATCACATCACCATGTGATTAACATCGATAGTTCACATCATCATGTGATTAACACCCATAGTTCACATCGTCATGTGACCAACACCCAAAGGGTTTACTAGATTCGGTAATCTAGTTCACATCGCTATGTGATTAACACCCAAAGAGTACTAAGGTGTGATCATGTTTTACTTGTGAGAGAATCTTAGTCAACGGGCCTGCCAAATTCAGATCCGTATGTATTTTGCAAAATTCTATGTCTACAATGCTCTGCACGGAGCTACTCTAGCTAATTGCTCCCACTTTCAATATGTATCCAGATTGAGACTTAGAATCATCTGGATCAGTGTCAAAAACTTGCATCGACGTAACCGTTTACGACGAACCCTTTTGTCACGTCCATAATCGAGAAACATATCCTTATTTTACTAAGGATAATTCTGACCGCTGTCCAGTGATCTACTCCTAGATCACTATTGTACTCCCTTGCCAAATTAGTGCAGGGTATACAATAGATCTGGTATACAACATGACATACTTTATAGAACCTATGGCCAAGGCATAGGGAATGACTTTCATTCTCTTTCTATCTTCTGCCGTGGTCGGGCTTTGAGTCTTACTCAACTTCACACCTTGTAATACAGGCAAGAACTCTTTCTTTGACCGCTCCATTTTGAACTACTTCAAAATATTGTCAAGGTATGTACTCATTGAAAAAACTTATCAAACGTCTTGATCTATCTCTATAGATCTTGAAGCTCAATATGTAAGCAGCTTCACCGAAGTCTTTCTTTGAAAAATTCCTTTCAAACACTCCTTTATGCTTTACAGAATAATTCTACATTGTTTCCGATCAACAATATGTCAATCACATATACTTATCAGAAATGTTGTAGTGCTCCCACTCACTTTTCTTGTAAATACAGGCTTCACCGCAAGTCTGTATAAAACTATATGATTTGATCAACTCATCAAAGCGTATATTCCAACTCCGAGATGCTTGCACCAGTCCATAGATGGATCGCTGGAGCTTGCACATTTTGTTAGCACCTTTCGGATTTGACAAAACCTTCTAGTTGCATCGTATACAACTCTTCTTTATTAAATCCATTAAGGAATTTAGTTTTGTTTATCCATTTGCCAGATTTCATAAAATGTGGCAATTGCTAACATGATTCGGACAGACTTTAAGCATAGATACGAGTGAGAATCTCTCATCGTAGTCAACACCTTGAACTTGTCGAAAACCTTTTTGCGACAATTTTAGCTTTGTAGATAGTAACACTACTATCAGCGTCTGTCTTCCTTTTGAAGATCCATTTATTTTCTATGGCTTGCCGATCATCGGGCAAATCCATCAAAGTCCATACTTTTGTTCTCATACATGGATCATATCTCAGATTTCATGGCCTCAAACCATTTTGCGGAATCTGGGCTCATCATCGCTTCCTCATAGTTCGCAAGTTCGTCATGGTCTAGTAACATGACTTTCAGAACAGGATTACCGTACCACTCTGGTGCGGATCTCACTCTGGTTTACCTACGAGATTCGGTAGTAACTTGATTAGCTTCCTCACTAATTGGTGTAGGAGTCACAGGAAAAAATTTCTGTGATGATCTACTTTCTAATAAAGGAGAAGGTACAATTACCTTATCAAGTTTTCTACTTTCCTCCCACTCACTTCTTTCGAGAGAAACTCCTTCTCTAGAAAGGATCCATTCTCAGCAACGAATTTGCCTTCGGATCTGTGATAGAAGGTGTACCCAACATTTTTCTTTTGGGTATCCTATGAAGACGCACTTCTCCGATTTGGGTGTGAGCTTACCAGGTTGAAACTTTTTCACATAAGCATTGCAACCTCAAACTTTAAGAAACGACAACTTTGGTTTCTTGCCAAACCAAAGTTCATAAGGCGTCGTCTCAACGGATTTTGATGGTGCCCCATTTAACGTGAATGCAGCTATCTCTAATGCATAACCCCAAAACGATAGTGGTAGATCGGTAAGATACATCATGGATTGCACTATATCCAATAAAGTACGGTTATGACGTTCGGACACACCATTACATTGTGGTGTTCCAGGTGGCATGAGTAGTGAAACTATTTCACATTGTTTTTAACTGAAGGCCAAACTCGTAACTCAAATACTCTTCTCTACGATCAGATCGTAGAAACTTTATTTTCTTGTTACGATGATTTTTCACTTCACTCTGAAATTCTTTGAACTTTTCAAATGTTTCAGACTTATGTTTCATCAAGTAGATATACTCATATCTACTCAAATCATTTGTGAAGATCAAAAAATAATGATATTTGTCGCGAGCCTCAATATTCATCGGACCACATACATCAGTATGTATGATTTCCAACAAATCTGTTGCTCGCTCCATTGTTCCGAAGAACAGAGTCTTAGTCATCTTGCCCATGAGGCATGGTTCGCAAGCATCAACTGATTCATAATCAAGTGATTCCAAAAGCCCATCAGCATGGAGTTTCTTCATGCGCTTTACACCAAAATGACCTAAACGGCAGTGCTACAAATAAGTTGCACTATCATTATTAACTTTGCATCTTTTGGTTTCAATATTATGATTATGTGTATCATTATGATCGAGATCCAACAAACTATTTTCATTGGGTGTGTAACCATATAAGGTTTTATTCATATAAACAGAACAACAATTTATTCTCTTACTTAAATGAATAACCGTATTACAATAAACATGATCAAATCATATTCATGCTCAACGCAAACACCAAATAACACTTATTTAGGTTCAACACTAATCTTGAAATTATAGGGAGTGTGCGATGATGATCATATCAATCTTGGAACCACTTCCAACACACATCGTCACTTCACCCTTAACTAGTCTCTGTTTATTCTGCAACTCCCGTTTCGAGTTACTAATCTTAGCAACTGAACTAGTATCAAATACTGAGGGTTTGCTATAAACACTAGTGAAGTACACATCAATAACATGTATATCAAATATACTTATGTTCACTTTGCCATCCTTCTTATCCACCAATCACTTGGGGTAGTTCCGCTTCCAGTGACCAGTCCCTTTGCAGTAGAAGCACTTAGTCTCAGGCTTAGGACCAGACTTGGGCTTCTTCACTTGAGCAGCAACTTGCTTGCTGTTCTTCTTGAAGTTCCTCTTCTTCCCTCTGCCCTTTGAAACCAGTGGTCTTGTCTACTATCAACACTTGATGTTTTTTCTCGATTTCTACCTTCGTTAATTTCCGCATTACGAAGAGCTTGGGAATTGTTTCCGTTATCCCTTGCATATCATAGTTCATCACGAAGTTCTACTAACTTGGTGATGGTGCCTAGAGAATTCTGTCAATCACTATCTTATCTGGAAGATTAACTCCCACTTGATTCAAGCGATTGTAGTACTCAGACAATCTGGGCACATGCTCACTAGTTGAGCGATTCTCCTCCATCTTTTAGCTATAGAACTTGTTGGAGACTTCATATCTCTCAACTCGGGTATTTGCTTGAAATATTAACTTCAACTCCTGGAACATCTCATATGGTCCATGACGTTCAAAACGTCTTTGAAGTCCCGATTCTAAGCCATTAAGCATGGTGCACTAAACTATCATGTAGTCATCATATTGAGCTAGCTAAACGTTCATAACGTCTGCATCTGCTCCTGCAATAGGTCCGTCACCTAGCGGTGCATTAAGGACATAATTCTTCTGTGCAGCAATGAGGATAAACCTCAGATCACGGATCCAATCCGCATCATTGCTACTAACATCTTTCAACACAATTTTCTCTAGGAACATATCAAAATAAACACAGGGAAGCAACAACGCGAGCTATTGATCTACAACATAATTTGCAAAATACTACCAGGACTAAGTTCATGATAAATTTAAGTTCAATTAATCATATTATTTAAGAACTCCCACTTAGATAGACATCCCTCTAATTCTCTAAGTGATTACGTGATCCAAATCAACTAAACCATGACCGATCATCACGTGAGATGGAGTAGTTTTCAATGGTGAACATCGTTATGTTGATCATATCTACTATATGATTCACGCTCGACCTTTCGGTCTCCGTGTTCCGAGGCCATATCTGCATATGCTAGGCTCGTCAAGTTTAACCTGAGTATTCTGCGTGTGCAAAACTGGCTTGCACCCGTTGTAGATGGACGTAGAGCTTATCACACCCGATCATCACGTGGTGTCTGGGCACGACGAACTTTGGCAACAGTGCATACTCAGGGAGAACACTTCTTGATAATTTAGTGAGAGATCATCTTATAATGCTACCGTCAATCAAAGCAAGATAAGATGCATAAAAAGATAAACATCACATGCAATCAATATAAGTGATATGATATGGTCATCATCATCTTGTGCTTGTGATCTCCATCTCCGAAGCACCGTCATGATCACCATCGTCACCGGCGCGACACCTTGATCTCCATCGTAGCATCGTTGTCGTCTCGCCAATCTTATGCTTCCACGACTATCACTACCGTTTAGTAATAAAGTAAAGCATTACATCGCGATTGCATTGCATACAATAAAGCGACAACCATATGGCTCCTGCCAGTTGCCGATAACTCGGTTACAAAACATGATCATCTCATACAATAAAATTCAGCATCATGCCTTGACCATATCACATCACAACATGCCCTGCAAAAACAAGTTAGACGTCCTCTACTTTGTTGTTGCATGTTTTACGTGGCTGCTACGGGCTTAAGTAAGAACCAATCTCACCTACTCATCAAAACCAAAACGATAGTTTGTCAAATAGACTCCGTTTTAACCTTCTCAAGGACCGGGCGTAGCCATACTCGGTTCAACTAAAGTTGGAGAGACAGTCGCCCGCAAGCCATCTATGTGCAAAGCACGTCGAGGGAACCGGTCTCGCGTAAGCGTACGCGTAAGGTTGGTCCGGGTCGTCTCGTCCAACAATACCGCCGAACCAAAGTATGACATGCTGGTAGGCAGTATGACTTGTATCGTCCACAACTCACTTGTGTTCTACTCGTGCATATAACATCAACATAAATAACCTAGGCTCGGATGCCACTGTTGGGTTTCGTAGTAATTTCAAAAAATTTCCTACGCACACGCAAGATCATGTGATGCATAGCAACGAGGGGAGAGTGTTGTCTACGTACCCAACGCAGACCGACTGCGGAAGCGATGACACGACGTAGAGGAAGTAGTCGTACATCTTCACGATCCAACCGATCAAGCACCGAAACTACGGCACCTCCGAGTTCGAGCACACGTTCAGCTCGATGACGATCCCTGGACTCCGATCCAGCAAAGTGTCGGGGAAGAGTTCCGTCAGCACGACGGCGTGGTGACGATCTTGATGAACTACAGCAGCAGGGCTTCGCCTAAACTCCGCTATAGTATTATCGAGGTATATGGTGGCAGGGGGCACCGCACACGGCTAAGGAATAGATCACGTGGATCAACTTGTTGTCCCTTTTGTGCTAGCCCTGCCCCTCTATTTATATGTTGAGCCCCGGGGTCGAAACTTGGAGCAAAAGCCTCCTCAAAGTCGGTTTTGCCCGAAAGGCAAGAGTCCCACTCGGACTCCAGGACCAAACGCCACAATCCTTGGCGTCTGGCCCAGACGCCATGGGCCTCAGCGTCTGGCCCAGGGCCAGACGCCAGGGTCTCCGGTGTTTGGCCCCCTGGCCTCCGCAAAACTCCTTTTTGCACCGATCTAAAGCCTCATGGGCTTGACCCCTTGGCCTAACCATATCATCCAATATATGAATCTTTACGTCTCGACCATTTCGAGACTCCTCGTCATGTCCCCGATCTCATCCGGGACTCCAAACTCCTTCGGTTCATCAAAACATGTAAACTCATAATATAACTGTCATCGTAACCTTAAGCGTGCGGACCCTACGGGTTCGAGAACAATGTAGACATGACCGAGACACGTCTCCGGTCAATAACCAATAGCGGGACCTGGATGCCCATATTGGCTCCTACATATTCTACGAAGATCTTTATCGGTCAGACCGCATAACAACATACGCTGTTCCCTTTGTCATCGGTATGTTACTTGCCCGAGATTCGATCGTCGGTATCCAATACCTAGTTCAATCTCGTTACTGGCAAGTCTCTTTACTCGTTCCGTAATACATCATCTCACAACTAACATATTAGTTGCAGTGCTTGCAAGGCTTATGTGATGTGCATTACCGAGAGGGCCCAGAGATACCTCTCCGACAATCGGAGTGACAAATCCTAATCTCGAAATACGCCAACCCAACATCTACTTTTGGAGACACCTGTAATGCTCCTTTATAATCACCCAGTTACGTTGTGACGTTTGGTAGCACCCAAAGTGTTCCTCCGGCAAACGGGAGTTGCATAATCTCATAGTCATAGGAACATGTATAAGTCATGAAGAAAGCAATAGCAACATACTAAACGATCAGGTGCTAAGCTAGTGGAATGGGTCATGTCAATCAGATCATTCAACTAATGATGTGATCTCGTTACTCAAATAACAACTCATTGTTCATGGTCAGGAAACATAACCATCTTTGATTAACGAGCTAGTCAAGTAGAGGCATACTAGTGACACTCTGGTTGTCTATGTATTCACACATGTATTATGTTTCCGGTTAATACAATTCTAGCATGAATAATAAACACTCATCATGAAATAAGGAAATAAATAATAACTTTATTATTGCCTCTAGGGCATATTTCCTTCAACTAGGGCGGAAGAGGTTGCGGCCGCAGCTGCCGCGGGCACGTTCGGGTTCACTGTGGAGGAGGCGGAGGCTGCAGAGGCGGCAAACCTCGCCGAGCGCGCGGAGTTCATTGGCGAGGAAGTGCCTGCCAGTTCTGAAGCTGAGCCGAGCGAGGCCGGCGAGGAAGAGCCCGAGCCTTCAGAAGGCTTGCCGCAGGCGGAGCCCCCGGCCCCGCCAAGAAGGCGTCTTCACAGGGCCGCGGACGTAGCGGGGCGGCAGCCGGGTCAACAGCCGCCAAGCCGTGCGACACGCTCTACCGCGGCAAGCAATGTTGCCGCGGGAGCGCCCCGCGCAGCAGCGGCAACTGGAGCGGGATCTTCCCGGGCCACCGCCACCGCCCCCGCCAAGCGGGCAAGGGATCCTACTCCTCCGCCTTGCCGCACCGGAAGGGAGCCGGACTTCGATCTTTCCGCGCTCAGCTCCGACGAGGAGGAAGAAGAGTAAGTTTCTTTGGTGCTCTTGTAGTGTCAGGACCCCGACTCGATGTCACATCGATCTAGCCGGTAACACCTCATATCACTTTGCGGCCTCACGCACGGTATCCCCACGGGTGTCGCCTTACCTTTGCCCGGGACCGTTTGCGCCTTTTGGCTCACGTATATGATAGTGTCGCTAGCATCCATATGATAAAGAGCCCGGGCTGACATGACTAGTCGTAAACCCAAAGTGGCACAGACTTACAGGGACAGGCATCCATGACCCAACTTCGAACGTGTCGGTCATCAGCAAGTGGGTCCAGGCTGTAGCACTGGGCTAGCAGGACTCCGGTGAACCGGGCTGTAGCGGGCTAACAGGACTCCGGTATTCATCGCGTGACATTTCCCCGAAGGGACAGACACAGGAACGAAGAAGGACACATGCCGGCCAGCCTAAGTGTTCCGGAGCAGTAGCAAGCTACCATGGCTCGGTGGAAACACTAGGAGACATTTCCCGGTAAGAGAGGCTACTAAAGATAAACAACTAGATAGTCAGATCCCACACATACCAAGCATTTCAATAACATACACACAATATGCTCGATATGCGCAATACAACATGGCATCACAAAATGACTCTACGACTCAAGTAGTTTATTCAATAGGCTCCGAGGAGCGAGATATTACAAACATGGGTCTCATGACCCAACATTCAGAGCATACAAAACAAAGCACAAGCGGAAGCTATCATGTCTGAGTACAGACATCTATAAATGAAAAAGGCTGAGAAGCCTGACTATCTACCAATCCTGCCGAGGCACAAGATCGTAGCTGAGGTAACAAGCTAAACGTCGAAGTCCAAGCGGAACTACTAGTGAGACTGAAGTCTCTCTGCAAAACATAAAATAGGCGAACGTGAGTACAAATGTACCCAGCAAGACTTACATCAGATCTATCTACACATGCATCATTATCAACAAAGGGGATGGTGGAGTTTGACTGCAGCAAGCCAGCTTTGACTCGGTGGCTATCCTGAACTACGACTGCAAGTAACTCTTTTGAGGTGGCGCACACGAGTCCACATATTCACCATATCAATACACCACTATGGATCCGCTCCCGTCTCCCTACGAGAACACCATCCATAGCACTCACGCTTATCTTGCGTATTTTAGAGTATCCACTTTCACTTGTCTATGAACTGATATAAGCAACCCAGAAGTCCTTTTCCGCGGACACGGCTATTCGAATAGATGATGTTAACCCTGCAGGGGTGTACTTCTTCATACATGTTTCCACCACTTAGCGTCTGCACACGACATGTGGTCGGCAGACTTCAAGCGAAAGCCGACGTGGGTGTAGACCACGACCTACCTAAACACTCAAGTCTCTAGTCCAGGTTTATCGCCTATTCGGGTTCCATCCATGAGGAGATCCGGCCGGAGTTTCGCTCACAGCCCCAAACGATGTGAACAGGGTTCCGTGACACCAAACGGGCGCCTGGTGTACCCGGCCACGTGCCTACCGCATCACAGCCCACCCCTACGGTCAGCGCTGTCCACGGCCTCCAGCATACTACAAACACCAGAAACTACTTGCAACTCCCGGACAGAGGACAAGGGTGATTAAGAAGTCGAGCGGGGTCATATTTCAGGGCCCAATGTATGGTAGTAACTGAGTCATGGATCACAAACACAGAACTCAGTTCCTAAGGACGGCTTCAATGAGACAACCCACCATGTACTCCTACATGGCCTCTCACCGACACCTTTTACCAAATCGTGTTCACACACTTAGCTCACACATGGTAGGACATGTTCACACACCTCTGATTCATCCCCGATGAATCAGACCTGACTCAACTCTAAGCAGTAGCAGGCATGACAAACAAACATGAATGAGTAGGCACAACAGGGCTCAAACAACTCCTACTCATGCTAGTGGGTTTCATCTATTTACTGTGGCAATGACAGGTCATGCAAAGGATAAAGGGGTTCAGCTACCGCAGCAAGTAACAAATATGTCGTTGTTGTCCTAATGCAGTAAAAGAGAGCAGGAGCGAGAGAGTGGGATTTTATCGGAATGAACAAGGGGGTTTTGCTTGCCTGGCACTTTTGAAGATAACATTGAGTCTTCATCAGTGTCAACGATCACATCATCGGTATCACGTCTATCGAGAGGGGACAAATACCGGCAACACAGAAGGGAACACAATCAATGCAATGCACAATATGATGCATGATCATGACATGGCGAAATGAATGTGTTTTGAGCTAATGCAACTAGCAACAGATTAAATGAAGTTGGTTTGAATACAAGATTCAAATTCAAACTCCATATGTGATTATTCAAATGCCATTTAATTGATTTGTGCTAAACAGCAGCTATAAGTTGTTCTAACATGCATGAAAATGGTACAGATGGATTCCTTGAATTTTTGTGATAATTTTTCATATATAAATTATTTAATTTGGAGTTACGGTTAATTTTCTATGATTTATTGAAGTTTATACAATTTCCTGGAATTTCAGAATTAAATTAAATCCAGAAAACATTACTGCGTCAGCATGACGTTGGCATGACGTCAGCACGTCAACAGGGGCCGGCTCGGGTCAAACCTGACGTGTGGGGTCCACACGTCAGTGACACAGGAGCTAATCCCGGTCAAACCCAGCGCTGACTGGGGTTTGACCAGGGGTGGGGCCCACTGTCAGTGGCTGTGGGGGTGTTTAGTGTGGTCATTAGTGCTGACTAAATCAGCGCCACGTCACCCTCGCCGGAGTTACGCCGGCGGCGACCACAGAGCACGGCGGGGGACGCCGGACTTGCGCTAGGGGCATCGGATCGACGCGCCAAGGGCACTAGGAGGTAGTCTGCGCCCGTGCGCATCTAGGGGGACCAACGGGAGGTGCGGGGGTGGCCGGGGTTCGCCGGAGTGGAGCCCGAGGCGGCGGCCGGAGTTCGGCCATGTGCGGGGTTGGGCTGCGGCGCGCTAGGAGAGAAACTGATGGTCCAGACGGCATCCGCGGGCCACCAGAAGCGCGCTGGTGCCACGGGTTCGAGCAGAGGGGCTCGGGTCAGGAGAGCTACGCGGCCATGGCGGACGGCGGTGCTCGGGAATGTGGCCGGGGGTGCTACGGCACGGGAACGAGTAAAATGTAGGAGGGAAAACGGAGTGGAGCTCACAGGGGTTGCGACGGTGGCCTCGGGGAGCTCGGGGAGGCACCGGAGCCGACGAATTTGACGAAGATGGCCGGCGGTCCCGAGGTTGAAGAAGACAGCGAGGGCGGTGTTGCGGCACGTCTGGGGCCTCGTGGCTCGTTGAGGAGGTAGAGGGAGGACCGGCGGAGCTTCCTGGGGCGTCGGTGAGGCTAGGGGTGGCCGGTGGCCATGGGTACGGCGACGATGACGGCGAGCTCCGCTCGGTGGTGTGCGCGGGAGGGAAGCAGAGGAGGGAACGGGGTCCAGGGGAAGAGAGGGGAGGTGCAGGGGGCGAGGGGGAGTGCGTGGCTCCCTCGGGTGCCTCCAGCGGCGAGCAGGTAAGCAGGAGGTGGCCGGAGCGTGCGCGCGCGCGTCGGGCACACGCCCTCCTGCCTACTGGCAGGAGGTTGAAGACGGTGGCGACCACGGTAGGCTGGGCCGCACAGTGCTGGACCAGCACAGGAGCTGGGCCGGCTCTGGTGGGCTGCACGGGTGAGGCCAGGTAAGTCCAGGTAAGTTTCTGTTCTTTTTATTTAATTCTGTTCTGTTTTTCTTTTTATTTAATTCTTTTGCCATTGTTTTGAATTTAGAAATAATTCAAACAATGCCAAAGCTCCTCTGAATATTTTTATTTTGCTAGATGGACTTTTCCAAAAGCTCATAAAATATTTCAGGGATATTTGAAATTATATTATAATTATATGAATATAATTCAAATTCAAATAGCTAATGAATTAAATTCAAAGTCCCAAAAATAAATCCTTAAAAATGTTCAATATTTTGGTTGGGACCAGAACCCTTACCAAAAATTATCAAACATTTAAGAAGAGCATTTTGGAGCAATGAATGAGATTTCTAGGGTTTTTGCCCCTCTTTTATTTAAGTTTTTGAGGCTTCCAAAATTCCTCAGTTCAAGTTTCAGAAATTTAAATATGATGCCTGGATGAAGATGCAACTATTTACAAACAATATTCTAGGGCTGTGACAACTCACCCCCACTAAACAAAAATCTCGTCCCGAGATTCAAGCGTAGGGTAAAGTGAAGGGAAAACGCAACTAGTATAATCTTCACGATCCAGGTTGCACTTCATAGAAACGTTGATTCGATTACCATCATTGTCTTGAAGTCTTGCTCTGAGAAATCCTGTCAACATGACATGAAGGGAAGAAGGAGACTCTAGAAGGGTCGATCTTCGCGAAGGTCGAACAACTCAGGATTAACTCTCGGAATGAGACATAGCAACATCTCTCGAGCTGAGAGGCGAAGCACACATCCATAGGAATGGAGTGAAGCAGATGACGAAGTTTCACTAGGTAGACCACAATTTCACGCTTAAGAAGGTGGTAATCGATTGTCAACGTAGCGAGGAGTTGAGTTGCCATGATACCATAACGATACACCTTAGGGAAGGTGACTCATAGAGATATCCCCTTAAGTGGCAAAAAGAATTACTTTTGATTCAGAGATCATTGAGACTCTTTAAACCAGCCTAAGGCAATTCTCGAGCAATCGTTTGGAGGGGGTCGGTAGAATGGCATATTCGGACTTGGATGCTGTGGACTACCTTGTTGAAGACAACGCAATGTATGATTTTTGCTTATCACCGGAAATGGAAGAGACCCATGGTAGAATGGCACATTGGCGGTGCAAGCTGGGAACAAAATGCAAATGCTGGGAATGATTCTGGTAACTGGGGGAAGAACCCAACAATAAAGAGTGAATTCACTGTTGGAGTGGTTATAGCATAACCGAGGAAATCTGGGGCAATCCCAGTTAGTGCCGATGATAACACGTAGCGCTTGTGCGTGCTCTCAAGAACTTGAGCATTTTCATAATCATCAAGGTTTTACCAACATCCGTGTCAAGGATGCTGACAACACAACATACTACCATGATGAATAGCGATGGACGATGCAGATGCAAAGGAAGATAACACCTTCTCAGATTTCACCCTTGGCAGGGCCAAGGAAATAAAATCTGGATGATCGACCGAGAGACATTTAGCACTCCGCTTCTAATGTTCTCCTTGACGTGCTAGTGTATCACATTCATAGATATGGTTTGATAACTAGGACATCAAGTAAAAGGTCGGACTTCGGGAACACAAAAATCCCTAGGGGCAACTAGGAAGTAAACCCTACGAAATCCTTATAGGGAGGTGGCCAACTTCATCAATCAAGATATTATAATAACAGGTCTTCCGGCTGGGTGTGTTGGCCACGACATCCACTTTACCGGTTATCGCGCGACCAATATTATAATTCTTGGGAAATATTCCAACCATCATATCTGCCTGAGATTCAGATCTGGTTGGTGTCAGGATATTCCGGACTCATCGAGTCTAGGAAGAAAAACGGAAGTTTGCAACACAAATCGACGAGATGACATTGCGGGATTCTCGGGAGATGAACTACGATAGCAAGCTCCAAAACATGAGTTGGTTCTGCTACAAACACGTGAACACGTTGTCCTAGACAAAACATTATCACAGGGTAGTCTTACAACAAAACACTACTGAGTTCAGGTGGGGAACCATAATCGAGGATATTGAAGTCCTTGCATAAGGCATGCTCTTAAGAAGAAACTTCTTCTCCTTGAACAAATCAATCAGTGGCTTGGTGTGCTCGGAACACATACGGAATGAAGGTTGCAAGTCTCCAAACCATAGAATACTTCGCACATATGCATGACTGACTCGGGATGATACCAGAGGAAGCAAAACTAACTTTCTCAAATTCACGGCGGCAACTTTCACCAAATGCACGTGTATAAGAGGAAGTCACTCCTTTCATCAAACAAATACTTCATGAGCTAGCATGAAGAAAATGCTTCAAAAGTTTCCAACACTAACTTAATGTTCAACAAAATCATGGAGGGGATAAGGATGTTGTCAATGGGCTCAACAACAATTCATCTGGGTTTCCTTTTAAAAGGAATTCCATAGTTAAGTGAACAAGTGATAGCATGGGTCAGACCCAAAAGGTATAATGGTGTATACTCGAGGGATCAACCACGAGTAAGACAACATTACGAATATCGTTGGTTCTGGTCTGATTGGATGATAGCCCATACTCCAATCAAAGGTTGGATAAAATGATCGGTCCATTAACTGATCACGAGGTTCAGTCGATGAAAATATCAACTTTCTTCAACACACATACAAGACATCCCTTATAATGAACTATATCGGACAAGCTTCTATCTTCCAACTCTCCAAGTTGATGCATAGCTTAACCAACTAGCTCAGGGGTATCCAACACGGATTCTTGGAGAAAGGGTGGTTTACAGGATAAACCAACTTGATCACGAGCTTAACATAACAGTCAGGTGACAACCTGGTGATACTATCGAGAAGATATTCAGAAAATCACGAACCACCGATATGTTACTAAGCTCGAGAACAATCTCGCTTTTGAGGGCAAGACGATATGATCAAATGAGTGAGGACTTGACAAGATCCTAACTCATCAATCGAAGGGTGCACCGAAATAAGGACTAGGTAGCATAATCAACCTTAGAATGATGATTCAAAACCAACACGCTAAGAATGAAATTATTGTCCATTAACTACCAAGCAACAAGGTTGCTAGGAGTATTGAATTCACACATCACGATTCACTTGTCGGCCTTCCGGTTGCGACAACACGGAACCGAGGGATGAATAATGATGGCGAGAAGTATCACTACATCAAGAATTCACAAGAGCCGGTGCAATCCTCATGAAAATCCTGACATAAGACGGTAATACTTCAGGGTAGAACAGAATCAAAAGCTGGATTAGCAATTTGTTCTGCGGAGCACAACTTCTTTGACCCAATCCTGGATATGGAAGAGGTACTGGAGTTTGTTTCTCCTAGTCATTCCGCGATAGAATGGCTTGACGGACCACAAGAGTAATAGGCATCGATAAACGAACGCACGCATACTCTTGACTATCAATTGATAGCTGAAGGTCAGAAACAACTAAGATGGGACAACTCAAAAGAACATATGATTTTCTGAGTTGTGGATGCATGGATTAGCACGTCGAACGAAGTTTAACATATTTCTTCCGGATAACCCATGCAGAAAGGTAGAACTGGCAGAGTCACAATGTAGAATCGAGAACCCATCGAGAGCACTCTGATTGTGATCTTTCGATCAGCGAGGAACATCTGCCATAAGCGGTTCATAGTATTTGGAAGAAAGGAATACCACGAACATCAAGGACTAATGCAAAGGTTACTAATAACCTAAAGGAACGAGCAAAACTATCCACATGAAGCAAGTAGGGTGAATCTCGGGTTCAAGAACCCAGGAATAGAATGCCTACTAACTAAATGGCATCACAGGATGCTTTCGATAATAAAGGCCAGAATCTTCACACTGGGAACACAAAACGTTGCTAGATTACTAGGTGACTCCCTAAAACACCTAGGGTCATGATAATTATTCCAACATATATGTCAAGGTAACGGAGTACCTCAACTCACTGATTTGTGTGATTGAGCTGGCATAAAGGAACATCGAAACCAGAGGGAAAGGATTTGCAAATGCATCAGACTATTTAGAAACCTGGAATGACTCGGACAGCATAACGGCTGTAAATGCTCAGAAAAAATTTGAGACATTCACATAAATGGTGGCATAACCACTCAGAAGCACAATATCAAGGTTTCAAGATAAACGATTAACATACGGAAGTAATAGGAGCTGAAACGAGGCTTAATTCCAACAATCTTATAAGTCCACTGATAGTAACACGTGATCCTAATAGAAAGAAGAGATAGCCTAGTTCTTAATCCCCGTAGAAGAGAAGATGATGACTCAGATCAGAGGGCCATGAGGTATAAGGAGTAAAAAGAGCCTTACGTTCCATCCCACAATCAATTCCCTTATATAACTAAAGAATTTCTAGACTCAACTTCGACCAGTTTGGCTTAGTAATCCTACAGGCAGTCAAGCTCTGATACCAACGCTGTCAGGACCCCGACTCGATGTCACATCGATCTAGCCGGTAACACCTCATATCACTTTGCGGCCTCACGCACGGTATCCCCATGGGTGTCGCCTTACCTTTGCCCGGGACCGTTTGCGCCTTTTGGCTCACGTATATGATAGTGTCGCTAGCATCCATATGATAAAGAGCCCGGGCTGACATGACTAGTCGTAAACCCAAAGTGGCACAGACTTACAGGGACAGGCATCCATGACCCAGCTTCGAACGTGTCGGTCATCAGCAAGTGGGTCCAGGCTGTAGCACTGGGCTAGCAGGACTCCGGTGAACCGGCTGTAGCGGGCTAACAGGACTCCGGTATTCATCGCATGACATTTCCCCGAAGGGACAGACACATGAACGAAGAAGGACACATGCCGGCCAGCCTAAGTGTTCCGGAGCAGTAGCAAGCTACCATGGCTCGGTGGAAACACTAGGAGACATTTCCCGGTAAGAGAGGCTACTAAAGATAAACAACTAGATAGTCAGATCCCACACATACCAAGCATTTCAATAACATACACACAATATGCTCGATATGCGCAATACAACATGGCATCACAAAATGACTCTACGACTCAAGTAGTTTATTCAATAGGCTCCGAGGAGCGAGATATTACAAACATGGGTCTCATGACCCAACATTCAGAGCATACAAAACAAAGCACAAGCGGAAGCTATCATGTCTGAGTACAGACATCTATAAATGAAAAAGGCTGAGAAGCCTGACTATCTACCAATCCTGCCGAGGCACAAGATCGTAGCTGAGGTAACAAGCTAAACGTCGAAGTCCAAGCGGAACAACTAGTGAGACTGAAGTCTCTCTGCAAAACATAAAATAGGCAAACGTGAGTACAAATGTACCCAGCAAGACTTACATCAGATCTATCTACACATGCATCATTATCAACAAAGGGGATGGTGGAGTTTGACTGCAGCAAGCCAGCTTTGACTCGGTGGTTATCCTGAACTAGGACTGCAAGTAACTGTTTTGAGGTGGCGCACACGAGTCCACATATTCACCATATCAATACACCACTATGGATCCGCTCCCGTCTCCCTACGAGAACGCCATCCATAGCACTCACGCTTATCTTGCGTATTTTAGAGTATCCACTTTCACTTGTCTATGAACTGATATAAGCAACCCAGAAGTCCTTTTCCACGGACACGGCTATTCGAATAGATGATGTTAACCCTGCAGGGGTGTACTTCTTCATACATGTTTCCACCACTTAGCGTCTGCACACGACATGTGGTCGGCAGACTTCAAGCGAAAGCCGACGTGGGTGTAGACCACGACCTACCTAATGCAACTAGCAACAGATTAAATGAAGTTGGTTTGAATACAAGATTCAAATTCAAACTCCATATGTGATTATTCAAATGCCATTTAATTGATTTGTGCTAAACAGCAGCTATAAGTTGTTCTAACATGCATGAAAATGGTACAGATGGATTCCTTGAATTTTTGTGATAATTTTTCATATATAAATTATTTAATTTGGAGTTACGGTTAATTTTCTATGATTTATTGAAGTTTATACAATTTCCTGGAATTTCAGAATTAAATTAAATCCAGAAAACATTACTGCGTCAGCATGACGTTGGCATGACGTCAGCACGTCAACAGGGGCCGGCTCGGGTCAAACCTGACGTGTGGGGTCCACACGTCAGTGACACAGGAGCTAATCCCGGTCAAACCCAGCGCTGACTGGGGTTTGACCAGGGGTGGGGCCCACTGTCAGTGGCTGTGGGGGTGTTTAGTGTGGTCATTAGTGCTGACTAAATCAGCGCCACGTCACCCTCGCCGGAGTTACGCCGGCGGCGACCACAGAGCACGGCGGGGGACGCCGGACTTGCGCTAGGGGCATCGGATCGACGCGCCAAGGGCACCAGGAGGTAGCCTGCGCCCGTGCGCATCTAGGGGGACCAACGGGAGGTGCGGGGGTGGCCGGGGTTCGCCGGAGTGGAGCCCGAGGCGGCGGCCGGAGTTCGGCCATGTGCGGGGTTGGGCTGCGGCGCGCTAGGAGAGAAACTGATGGTCCAGACGGCATCCGCGGGCCACCAGAAGCGCGCTGGTGCCACGGGTTCGAGCAGAGGGGCTCGGGTCAGGAGAGCTACGCGGCCATGGCGGACGGCGGTGCTCGGGAATGTGGCCGGGGGTGCTACGGCACGGGAACGAGTAAAATGAAGGAGGGAAAACGGAGTGGAGCTCACAGGGGTTGCGACGGTGGCCTCGGGGAGCTCGGGGAGGCACCGGAGCCGACGAATTTGACGAAGATGGCCGGCGGTCCCGAGGTTGAAGAAGACAGCGAGGGCGGTGTTGCGGCACGTCTGGGGCCTCGTGGCTCGTTGAGGAGGTAGAGGGAGGACCGGCGGAGCTTCCTGGGGCGTCGGTGAGGCTAGGGGTGGCCGGTGGCCATGGGTACGGCGACGATGACGGCGAGCTCCGCTCGGTGGTGTGCGCGGGAGGGAAGCAGAGGAGGGAACGGGGTCCAGGGGAAGAGAGGGGAGGTGCAGGGGGCGAGGGGGAGTGCGTGGCTCCCTCGGGTGCCTCCAGCGGCGAGCAGGTAAGCAGGAGGTGGCCGGAGCGTGCGCGCGCGCGTCGGGCACACGCCCTCCTGCCTACTGGCAGGAGGTTGAAGACGGTGGCGACCACGGTAGGCTGGGCCGCACAGTGCTGGACCAGCACAGGAGCTGGGCCGGCTCTGGTGGGCTGCACGGGTGAGGCCAGGTAAGTCCAGGTAAGTTTCTGTTCTTTTTATTTAATTCTGTTCTGTTTTTCTTTTTATTTAATTCTTTTGCCATTGTTTTGAATTTAGAAATAATTCAAACAATGCCAAAGCTCCTCTGAATATTTTTATTTTGCTAGATGGACTTTTCCAAAAGCTCATAAAATATTTCAGGGATATTTGAAATTATATTATAATTATATGAATATAATTCAAATTCAAATAGCTAATGAATTAAATTCAAAGTCCCAAAAATAAATCCTTAAAAATGTTCAATATTTTGGTTGGGACCAGAACCCTTACCAAAAATTATCAAACATTTAAGAAGAGCATTTTGGAGCAATGAATGAGATTTCTAGGGTTTTTGCCCCTCTTTTATTTAAGTTTTTGAGGCTTCCAAAATTCCTCAGTTCAAGTTTCAGAAATTTAAATATGATGCCTGGATGAAGATGCAACTATTTACAAACAATATTCTAGGGCTGTGACATGTAGTTCTTCAATTTTGCTGTTTTTATCTTGTATCTGACTTGCTTCCATCTGGACTCCTTTCTTTTCAGGACGCTGGCCCAGAGAGCGGCGAAGAGGGCCAAGGCCGCGGTGATTGTCATCGAAGATGACCCCACCGCGTCAGCAGGGGGTGGGTCCGAGACCACCTTGACGGACCCGGCAACCACTCCTCAAAACAGCCCCCAGCGCAGCCCCCAGCGTAAGTTCATAGTTAGCTTTTTCCTTTGTTGATATCTTGCTTGTTGATTTGTGTAGGAGCAGAGCAGCCATATCAGGAGCGCCCGGAAGCTGGTCCTGAAGTGCCATCTGCTTCAACTACGCCGCTAAGGGAGGAGTTCCCGGTAAGGGAGCGCTCTCCGGCAAGGGAGAACTCTCCGGCAAGGGGCAGCACCGTCGATCCTGCGGCGGCCGAGACCGCAACTGCAGATCTTGGCACAGGTAATTCACTTGCCCAAAAACTTTCCCTTGGGTTCTTCTTCTTCTGATTTTCTTCTCTTGGATTTTTGATTGATTTTTCTCCCTTCTTCGTTTTTCAGACCCATCTGCTGCTGAGCCAATGGAGACAGAGGGCGCCAGCGAGGAAGGGGCCCGTGCTGATGAGACCGCCGGCGAGGAGGCTGCCAAGGCTGCCGCCGCAGAAGCCGGCGAGGGGTCGGGCGATTGCACTGACGACCCTGAGGCCGCAGGAGCGGCAGGCGCTGCGCCAACCGCCGATCCTTCTGCCGCTGCTGCGGGGCCGGGCTCCGAGGAGCCCCAGCCCGGCGCCTACTTGAAGGCCGGCGACGATATCTTCATCAAGCTACCCTGGGCGTCGAGCTCTAGGGCGCCGGTCGAGGGGGAAACTTTCGATGAGGAGGTGCTCGCCTCTGCTGGACTGTCGTTGGTCGACGCGCCCAGCAGCAGCAGTGGCGAGCCTGAGGAGGAGGAGCTGTTGCGGAAGCTACTGTCACTCTACCGCGCACGGCAAGCCAAGCTGGCTTCCCGGGAAGCGCTTGTCGCGAAGGCGGGAGTTGACATGGAGAAGCGCGCGGAGGAGCTCCGGGGACACAATCAAGAAGCTCTCCGGACCCTGGCACAGGAGCAGGAGCGACTCGACGAGGAGCGCACGGCCTTCCTTCTCGAGAAGGCCGAAGCTGAGGAGGAACAAAGGCTGGCCGCCGAGAAGCAGTCCACGCGAGAAGGCGAATTGGTACAGCGGAAGGCCAACCTCGACAGCTACGAGGAGGAGCTCGCCGAGTGCGAGCAAGCACTTGGCGGGGCGCTCAAGGAAGCAAAGGACGCTGCCATGATCACAGAGGCCGCCACGAAAGAGATGGAGGAGAATGTGGCGCAGCTGGAGGCCAATATCGGGAAGAGCGGCGAGGAGCTTGCCGCGCTCAAGCGTGAGCGTGAGAAGGATGCTGCCGCCCACGGTGAGCTGCAAGGTCTTCTCGCTGAGAGGGGCAAGGAGCTCAGCGCCGCCAAGGATTCCAATGCGGACCTGGAGTTGAAGCTGGCCACGCTGATGCAGACGCTGGAGGCCGCCAAGGAGCGGGAGAAAACCTTGTCGGAGAAGGTCAAAGCTGACAAGGCGCTGCTGGAGAGCATCGCAGTTACCCAGAACTCGTTCAGAGACACTGTGGAGCACTGGACCGAGGGTCTGGTGAATATTGCCGCAGTCATCAACGAGGAGCTGGCGCAGCTGGGGATGGAGGACTTTGGGTATCCCTCCGACGAGAATCTCCAACCCAGCGTCAAGCTCAGCCTGTTCTTCAAGGGCGTGGCGACGGCACTCCAGCGGCTTCGGGAAAGGATCCCAAAGCAGCTGGCCGACGAGTCGCGCAAAATCTGCGCCGGGGTTCTCTAGAAGGTGCTGATGAAGGTGGCCTTCCGCAATTCAGGCCTCAGCTTCACTAACGTCCTCAAGTCCTTGCCGCCGGACGCCGATCGGGATGCACTCAAGGCCCTTGTCGCACCCATTGTGGACAAGGTGAGCGACATCAAGAGGGTTGAGGGCGACCGCGTAGACTAGGCCGCCCATTCCTTCTTTTCCCTTGTCGCTGCTAATCATGTTGTGAAAATAGTCTGTTAGAGCTGCGACAAGTTATCTTGTAATATAACTTTATTTCTATTATCAACTGCTATGTTATTTCCCCTACTAGATTCCTTCCTTTGTATGTTTTTACCCTACACTTCTAGGGAACTTGTCGGCGCAGGCACCCGAGCCGCGAGCGCTGAGTGCGGAACTTTAGCAGCCTGCTGGCGGCGCTACTTCCGACAAGAAACCTTGTCGCGACTAGATGCAGCACACTTAAGTTGTTGAGCGGACTCGAAACAAAGTAAGGGCGCAACTAGCCACGAGTTGGTTCCTCCGCGCACAGGTTTTCCATACAAAGCAGGGTCGTTCGAGGAAAATAACTCAAAAATTTAAAAACTGATTGCTCAAACTTTGGCAACTTAGCTTTTCTGTCGTTTGCTTCCCAGCAAGGCAAAATTTTGCTTGAACGACGCATGGTCCATACCACAATCTTCTCCTTCCCCCCGGCAAACTTGTGTGCGAGGGAACCTTCTTTTCCTTTGTTGAAAAGAAGAAAGAAGAGAAAATAATGATATGGAGCCCTTCGGCTCGTTATTGCTTACCGGATGTAGGTGCTGCACAAAGTGTCAGATAACGCATGCAAGAAAGAAACTAATGCATGAAATGGACAAGCTGTGCGGAGCACATGGGGTTTTGCTTATGCACGGGATCTGCACCCGGCTTTGTACAAACGATTACATGCAACAGCGGCAAGACTTGTACAAAAGGTGGTTGCCGGAACGGGTTCCGGCAACCGCGCCCTACGGGAAAAACTTACGAAGATGTTCTATGTTCCAGGAGTTGCTCACCGAAATGCCATCTTCGGTCTCAAGGCGGACAGCGCCGGGCCTTGTGACTCGTTTCACCCGATGAGGGCCTTCCCACTTCGGCGTCAACTTGTTGGAATTCTTGGCGGACTGAACGCGCCGAAGAACAAGGTCGCCTTCCTCGAAGCTTCTGGCTTTAACTTTGCGGCTATGGTAGCGGCGCAAAGCTTGCTGGTATCGAGCAGCTCGTACAGCAGCCTGAAGACGATCTTCCTCAAGGAGCAGCGCGTCGTCTTGTCGCAGCTGTTCTTGCTCAAGCTCATCATAAGCGAGCACTCGAGGCGATCCGTATACGAGTTCCGCGGGGAGAACTGCCTCTGCTTCACAGACTAGAGCGAAAGGCGTCTGGCCAGTGGCTCGATTTGGCGTCGTTCTGATCGACCAAAGAACCACCGGCAGCTCCTCGATCCAGTTTCTTCCGCAGTTGCGCAGCCTATCGAAAGTTCTGGTCCTGAGCCTGTGCAGCACTTCAGCATTTGCCCTCTCTGCTTGACCGTTGCTTCTCGGATGAGCAACAGAAGCGAAGCAGACCTTGGCGCCAAGGTCTTGGACGTACGGCATGAAGGTGCGGCTCATGAATTGCGTGCCGTTGTCGGTGATGATCCTGTTAGGGATCCCGAAATGGCAAACAATTGACCTGAAGAACTTGACTGCTGACTGTGCTGTCACCTTCCTCACTGGCTGCACTTCCGGCCACTTTGTGAACTTGTCGATTGCGACGTACAAGTACTCAAAGCCCCCGACAGCTCGGGGGAAAGGGCCGAGGATATCGAGCCCCCAGACAGAAAATGGCCAGGATAAAGGGATCGTCTGGAGAGCTTGAGCTGGCTGGTGTATCTGTTTGGAGTGGAACTGGCACGCTTCACACTTGGTTACTTGTGCAGTTGCATCCTGGAGGGCTGTCGTCCAAAAGAAACCTTGCCGGAAAGCTTTGCCGGCAAGTGCTCTTGCGCCAATGTGGTGGCCACATATGCCTCCATGTATCTCTGCCAACAGCTTTTGTCCATCTTCCCGGCAAATACACTTCAATTTCACACCATTGAGTCTTCTTCTGTACAGTATGCTATTGACAAACTGGTACATACTTGACTGCCGGGCTACTTTTTCTGCTTCTTCTTGCTCTTCGGGAAGTTCTCCTGTCTGAAGGAAATGGACAATCTGCTGTGCCCATGCTGGAGCTTGTGGCTCGACAACAAGGACTAAAGGCACATCTGCCGCTGTGGGAACATCCGCTTCTACGACAAGGACTTGCGGCCCTGCCGGAGCTTGATGTTCCCCGGCATGTTTGCCGGAGCAAAACTTGTCGGGAGCGTCTGCTTCAACGGAACAAACCATAAGGCTTGCCGGAGCAGACTGCCCCTCAGCATCCTTGGTGTTGATCTTGGGGACTTTCTTGGCGGCGGCTTCGGGGAGCTTTGCCGGAAAGTAGCCACCAGAAACCAACTTCCTCTTCTTGCTTTGTCCAGTTGATGGTGTTACCGATGGTTGAGTCAACTTGAGCACAAAGATCCCTGGTTCCACAGGTAACTTTAGTGCGACGCACTTTGACAGGCCATCAGCAATGACATTCTGAGCTCTTGGGATATGCTCCATCTGTAGGCCGTCAAAGTGCTCTTCTAGCTTCCTCACTTCATCAACATATGCTTCCATCAATGGACTCTGGTAGTTCTTGTTCACTTGGCGGATGACAAGCTGTGAGTCACCCCTGACAATGAGCTTCTTGATCCCAAGGTCTGCTGCAATTCTGAGACCGGCAAGCAATCCTTCATACTCTGCAGTATTGTTGGTTGCTTGCTCCTTGGGAAAGTGCATCTAGACTACGTACTTGAGGTGCTCTCTGGTGGGCGCGACAAGAAGCACGCCCGCACCGGCGCCTTGCAGCGAGAAGGCACCATCAAAGTACATCAGCCACTCTTTGCTTGCCTCTTTGACGGGGATGCTCGTCTCTGGAATTTCTTCATCTGGTGTTGGTGTCCATTCTGCTATGAACTCTGACGATGCCCTGCTTTGGATAGTTGAAGTGCTCTCAAACTTGAGGCCAAAGCTTGACAGTTCCAGTGCCCACTCGACAATCCTGCCTGTCGCTTCTGGATTTTGCAGTATCCTCTTCAGCGGAAAGCGAGTGACAACTGTGATCTCAAGCTCCTGCGTAGATCCATCTCTGTCGGGACCAGAGCTTGTCGGCGAAGCCCCCTGCTTGTCGCTGGATGCATCTGCCGTGGTTGCTGGCTCATCATCTGCCTCCCTCTCCGCCACTAACGCAGCACTAACCACTTGATTGGTTGCCGCTATATACAGCAGCAATTTCTCTTGCGGCTTAGGTGCGACAAGTATTGGAGTGGAGGACAGGTATCTCTTCAAGTCCTGCAGCGCAGCCTCCGCCTCCGGAGTCCATTTTATTGGACCTGCCTTTTTCAAAATTTTGAAAAATGGCAGGGCGCGCTCAGCAGATCTAGAGATAAACCTGCCGAGAGCAGCCACGCAACCGGCAAGCCTTCGTACATCCTTGACGCGCTTTGGTGCTTCGATCTGCTCAATGGCCTTGATCTTGTCGGGATTGGCTTCAATTCCCCGCTGAGACACGAAGAACCCGAGAAGCTTGCCGGAAGGAACTCCAAACACACACTTCTCGGGGTTAAGCTTGAGGTTGATCTTGCGCAGATTTGCAAATGTCTCGTCTAAATCTTGAATCAGGGTCGCCCTGTTTTTGCTCTTGACCACTATGTCATCCATGTAGGCTTCCACATTTCTGTGCATCTGCGGCTCAAAAGCGTGGTGGACTACCCTTGCGAATGTTGAACCAGCATTCTTCAAACCGAAAGGCATCCGTACGAAGTAGTACATGCCACACGGGGTGATAAATGCGGTTTTCTCTTCATCCTCTTCTGCCATGAAGATCTGATGGTATCCTGAGTATGCATCAAGAAATGAAAGCAAATCACATCCGGCTGTGGAGTCAACAATCTGGTCAATGCGCGGCAAGGGAAATGGGTCTTTGGGACAAGCTTTATTAACATCAGTGAAGTCAATACAAAGCCTCCATTTCCCGTTAGCCTTGCGCACGACAACAGGATTGGCCAACCATGTGGGATGGAGCACTCCTCTGACAAGGCCAGCTGCTTCCAACTTCTTGATTTCTTCTGCGATGAATTCTTGGTGCTCCACTGCCTGTTTCCTGACTTTCTGCTTGACGGGCCGTGCATGAGGACAGACGGCAAGGTGGTGCTCAATTACTTTCTTGGGAACATCGGGGATATCAGACGGTTGCCACGCAAACACGTCGACATTCACCCACAGGAAAGCAACGAGCGCGCTTTCCTATTTGGGGTCAAGAGTGGCGCTGATGGTGAAGGTACCACCAGCGCCGTCCTCCTTGGCGGACACCTTCTTGGTCTCAGGTGGAGCTGCCATCGCCTTCTTACACTTGCCGGTGGAGCTCGATGGTGCGTCCTCGACGGTAGCACAGCACTCCGAAGAGGTGCGCTTGCCGGAGTGGGCATCAGAACTCTTGCCGGACTTGGTCTTCTTCTTCCCCACGGGAGCTTCAGCGGCAAGTGTCTTGCGTTCTGCTGCGGCTGCTGCTTCCCGGTAGATCTTGTCGGCACAGATAAGAGCATCCTTCTTGTTGCCAGGGACAGAGATGACACTTATCGGGCCTGGCATTTTCAGTACGTTGTACGCATAGTGAGAGGCTGCCATGAACTTGGCGAGTGTCGAACGGCCAAGGATTCCATTGTAAGGTAATGGAAAGTCAGCAACATCAAATGTGACCCTCTCAGTTCTGAAGTTCAGCTCGCTGCCAAATGTTACCGGCAACGTGATCTTTCCCTTCGGCTTGCTTCTTCCCGGGTTGATTCCTTGAAATGTACCGGTCTCTTCGAGCTCGCTGTCAGGGATTTGGAGTTTCTGGAGCACCGCGGAGGAGATCAGGTTCAAGCCGGCCCCGCCGTCAACTAGCATCTTAGTGACCTTGAGGTTGCGGATTGTTGGTGAAACCAACATCGGCAAGCACCCGACCGCAGTTATGCGATCAGGGTGGTCCTCAATATCAAAGATGATAGGCGTGCTGGACCATTTCAGAGGCTTGCGTGACTCGACGGGTGGTTCTGCTGCATTAACTTCCCGCACCCACTGCTTGAGCTGGCGGTGCGAGGTGTGCAGAGAAGCACCACCGTCAACGCACAGGACCTCTGTGGCTTTCTGGAACTCCTGCTCATCAGTCTCCTCATCATCCATGTCTTCATCATCGTCGTCATCTTCATCCTTGTCGCGGCCGCGAGGAGGTCTGTCTCCTTGCCGCTGCTTGGCCTTGCCGCGGCGTCCTCCTCGGCCGGGACGTTTCTTGCCGGATCCCCCAGCACCTTCCTGGGCCTTCTCCTTGTCGCGCCGCTCGTATTCAGCTTTCTGTTGCTCAACAAGCTGCTCGACTTTCCTGCAGCTCTTGGTACGATGGCCCTTGGTACGATGGATCTTGCAATACTGCTTGTTGGTGCCGTCCTGCTTGTCGGCGACTGCCACCTCCGCGGCAACCTCCTTGCCGGAGTCACCAGCTTTGGCTTCCTTGGCGCCACCACCGTTGCCGGACTGCTCAACAACTAGCACCTCTTTGCCTTTCCTCCTTCTGTTGTTCCGCCACCGGTTTTTCCTTGCCAGGGCAGCATCTTCACTGTCAGATCCTCCTGCTCCTACATTCTCTCCGGGGAGTCTCCTCCCTTCCTCAGCACGTGCACACTTGTCGGCCAGTGCATATAACTCACTGACGTCCCTGATCTTGCACATCGCCATTTCCTCCCGCATCCTGCGGTTTCGCATGTTCTGATGGAACGCGCTGATCATCGCGGCAGGGTGGACGTCTGGGATGTTGTGCTGCACACTGCTGAATATCTGAATGTACTTGCGCAGGGGCTCTCCTTCCTTCTGGGCGAGCAGATGAAGATCACTCTCCTGGCCATGAGGCTTGTGTCCGCCTGTGAAGGCGCCGACAAACTGATGGCACAGATCAGCCCAAGAGGATATGGAGTTGTCCGGCAAGTGCATGAGCCAGGACCTGACGTTGGGCTTGAGTACCAGCGGGAAGTAGTTGGCAAGGATCTTGTCATCCCGTCCCCCAGCAGCCTGCACCGCAATGCTGTAAATGCTGAGGAACTCCGACGGATGCGTCTTGCCGTCGTACTTCTCCGGTACGTCTGGCTTGAAGTTCTTCGTGCTGGGCCACTGGACTTGCCGCAGCTCACGAGTAAACGCAGGGCAACCTACCGCGTACGGCAGATCGCCTGGTTCCCCTGGCGCATGCATGTCAACAGAGGGCCCAGCGCGCTTGTCGGATTGACGCCGCGCTTCTCTTCGGCGCTTGATGCGAGTTCGAGCGTCTTCTTGTTGTCGATCATGAAGAACTTGGCGCTAATCTCGACGAGCTCGTGGATCCGAAGATGCAGTGGAGTTGCTGTCGAGGTGGATCCGGCGAGTCGGCGATCTTGGCCTTCAGGGCGGTGATTGCATGGTAGTTGCACCTCCACCCATTTCGTCGCCACCGGCTCGCGCCCGGCAACCCTGCCGCGGCGGCGACGCGCTCGGCCGCCATGGAGTGTCGCCGTTGGCGTAGCCGATGAGACTCTGAATGGTGGCCCTCCATTCGTCGATCTTGTCCGACGTTGGAGGGTAATCTAGGAGAAGTTGAGCTTGCGCCAAAGCTTCTGCTGGAGTGGTGGGTGGCAGTGGCGGACGGCGCGAGGAGCGGGACGTGCTCGGACTTCTAACTATGTTAGAAGGAGCAGTATCGCGTCCAGGCGACCATGCCCCGCTCGTGCCAGCACGCTGGCGTGCATGCTGGTCTTGAGCGCCCCGAGATCCACCAGCTTGGTCTTGGCCTATCATGCATATGGCACTGCAAGTGCCATGACGTTGTTGGTCTTGCGCCTCCTGAGAGTGGCGTGGAACATGTACAGTCGCCGAGGTTTGTGCAGCCTTGTCCTTGGACCTGGCAGCATCACGAGCTTCCTTGTCGACGTCCATTCTTCCACCGACGTCCATTCCACCACCCATTTGCTCCAACGGTGGCGGAAGTGACGTGGACGGAGCGGCTGCCGCCGAAGTCTTCTTCTTCGGTGGCATGTTGATGAAGGGAATGAAGATCTAGCTCGTGTGAACACCGGATCAGGTTCGCACAATTTCGACGCCCCCTACCTGGCGCGCCAAAGATGTCGGGGAAACTGATCCACGAACACCTATGGGGCCGGCGGACTGGGCCCCTTTCGGTTCGGCGGGGGCGGAGATCGCACGAAGAGCAGATCGAGGACAAGCACACGAGCAGTTTACCCAGCTTCGGAGCTCTCCGGAGAGATAACACTCCTACTGCTGCTTGTCTGGTTCTATTATGTTCTTGCTCGCGAGAGCTAAGTGTTTTCTGGCTCCCGAATGAATCGAACCCCCTCTATGTTGCGCATGGGCCTCCTTTTATATGCTCAAGGGGTCACCGACAGGTGGCAATGCAGAGAAGGGTACAAATGTAAAAAGTGAGGTGGTTGGTATAGTTACTTGTACAGTGCACCCTACCTAACCCTAACGGCAGGGGACATGGGCATTAAATGCCCGTCTGGGTCGCCCAGACAGTGCAGAAAAGGACCGTTAGGGGCGCCGCCGTTCACCACGATGGCGATCTTGTCAGCTTCACATGCCATTGCGCACCGCTGGCTGCACAGCCTCCCGCCACGCACGCCTGGAGAGGCCCCCAGGGCGACACGTTGGTGGATGCGCTGGAGCATGGGCACAGAGTGGCCGCCTGCCGCGGCAAGCGCCTTGCCGCTGTTGTTATCTTGTCGGGTCCGGAAGCTTGTCGCTCACCGGGCCTCGAGGTACCTTGGTTGGTCTTCCCGGCAAGCTCCTCTTGCCGGGGCCTTGTTGCCTTGCCGGAGCGCGTGGCGCGTCGCGGCAAATTCCTTGGAGTGCCTTGGTTGGCCTTCCCGGCAAGCTCCTCTTGCCGGGGCCTTGTCTCCTGAGCTTAAATACTTTGTTCTTGAATGGCTCCAAGGGAACCACGGAGGATCTTGGTGTTAGCACGGCAAGCCTTGCCGCGGGGTGCTGCAACTGCCCGTGCACAAGTTCGGGGTACTAGGGTACCCCTATTCTAGTACACCGACACTTTTGCCGGTTGGTTGCAGAAACGTGTCCTGAATGATGGCGATATTCAAAATGACCTGTACTCGCTGTCCCAGTTACCATCTTCGAATATAATGACTGTCAAAGGGTACCAGATAAATGTGAATACATTTTACACGATCGCCCAAGGTAAGAAGAGCACCAACCAAAACAGTGGTGTCCGCTTTGATGCGACAACCAACACGGGAAAGGAAACTTATTATGGTTACATAGAGGACATATGGGAACTTAACTATGGATCAGGTGATTTGAAGGTCCCTTTGTTTCGGTGCAAATGGGTCAATATGACACGAGGCGGGGTAACGGAAGACCCGCAGTACGGAATGACAACAGTGGATCTCAACAATCTTGCATACACAGACGAACCATTCGTCTAGCCAATGATGTGGCGCATGTTTTTTATGTGAAAGACATGTCTACCAGGCCTAGAAAAAGAAAATATAAGGAAGCGAATGGATCATACGACGAGCCAAAGCGCCACATAGTTCTTTCAGGGAAATAAATATCGTGGGAGTGGATGACAAGACAGACATGTCAGAAGATTATGAAAAGTTTGATGAAATTGCTCCATTCAGAGTGAATATTGACCCGAGCATCCAGTTAAATGATGAAGATTTTCCATGGCTACAACGCAAAAGGGACACACGAGAAGAAAAAGTTTCACACCCAAAGATCTGGGATGTGATCGGCTTCACTATCACCACTTTCTTCTGTGTTTCACACCCAGGAGGGAATGTCTGTAATAGTTAGGGTAGTTAATTATGTGTTTTGGCATTTGAAACACGAAGAAATTTTATGTGCAAACAAATTCTTTTCATGCATTTACTGATTTTTTCCAGCTAAATGACCCTGAAATTGAAAAGCATTTGAAATGAACTCAGAAAAGGTTGAAAGTTGGCATGGTATCATAATTTCATACAAATAGCATGTGCAAAAAAGTAGAGAGGGTTACGGAAAAAACTGGATACACTTCGTGTACAAAATGGACAATCTCTTTCGAAGTATCAGGGTTTCCGATGAAAACTGAAATGTTACAAAGGCATTTTATTTTCTAAATAACCTAAGCATTACCAAATTGAATATAATGATAAAACGCACTAATATTAAACATAAGAAAAAAGAATCACTGAAAAAACTTTTTTTGAAGTTAAGTTATTCACAAACTAGTGATTCACACAAATTTCAAATAATTCAAATTTAAAGTATTCAAATTTGAAAACTACCGGCACTAACAGAAAGTTTGTAATTTTTTGTACCTAAAGCAAAAATATTCACAAAGAAACTCTAAATACAACAAAAAACAACTCAAAAAATAAATAAAACAAAAGTAAATAAAACAAAAATAAATAAAGCGAAAAAAATTAAGAAAATAAAAAAGCCCGCCTACTGGGCCAAAGCGGCCTGCATACGACTAGGAACACAACCTTTAGTTGGGCCTGGATGCAGGCCCGCAAAGGCCCAGTAGGCCCACAGGGCAGAAGAGGACAGGTAGGCCCAGTAGGCCTGCTTAGGAGAGGAGCTCGAGAGAGCTACCGCAGTGGGGCTTATAAATCAATGCGGTAGCCCCTCGGGTAGCGAGGTGGGACTAAAACTTGCGCACCGCTTGGAGCCAGCGCACCCCCTTTAGTACCGGGTCGTGACTCCAACCGGTACTAAAGACCCCTGCCTTTAGTACCGGTTGGAGCCACTACCCGGTACTAAAGGGGGTGCGCTTCCCGCCGCTTGGCCTGGCCAAAACAGACCTTTAGTACCGGTTGGTGGCTCCAACCGGTACTAAAGGTCCATCCTATATATATACAACACTTAAAAAAATTCAGTTTCCCTCTGTTTCTTCCCTTTGTTTCCTCCCTCCGTCGCGCCGCCCTGCCCCGATCGACGCCGTCCCCGTCGACGTCGCCGCCCCCGCCCCTCGTCGCCGACCCCGGCCGTCCCCGCCCCTCGTCGCCGCCCCCGTCGATGTCACCGCCTCGGCCGTCCCCGT